>NW_005841993.1:2405178-2407511 GCF_000455745.1 Alligator sinensis
TTTTCTCTGAAAATCCACATTTTTCCATAATTAAAATGAAACACCACTAATGTTGATTTTGGGTTACTTTTTTAAACTGAAAATTGGGGATTTTTCTAGATAAGAGAAAACCAGGTTCCCTGGTCATAAGTAAAAGAGAACAGGCCTGAAGAAAGATAAAATGAATCTATGACAGATCTGTGACAGGGTGGCAATGAATGGTGTTTCTTTACTTAGTATTAGCAATAATTTTATAATTATGCCCTAAAATGCTTTAGTATACTCTCAAATGAGTTAATTGGTATGAAATTGTTTGAATTCAGTGAGAAATGCAAAACTCTAGAACTCTTGGTTCAGAGATGATACCTTTTATTAGACCAGCTAAGAAATCACAAAAAAAAAAAGTCATTTTCTGCAAGCTTTTGGGCTCATGCCCTTCATCAGGCTCAGGGAAAAATAAAGGTGTTAAAAAGTCCCCATAGGTAGGAAATAAACTTCATTTTTGCACAGAAGAAGCTGAAGATGGACGTCTGTCCCTCTGGGTCCATGCAAGTGTCTTTGTGAGTTGTTTTTTGTTGTACAGATCAGGCAGGATTCCTTCCCTGGGGGTTTCAGATGGCAAGCAGCGAGGTGTAGAAATCTTGTTGTTCAGCAATGAAATTTAAAACCCCAAATCAGCTAAAATTTGGCTTCTTCCATGTTTCAGGGATGTATTTGGTAGCAGTGTTGGTCTAAGACCAAAAGACTTCCATCTTCAGTGTCCTCTATGCAAAAATGAAGTTTATTTCCTACCTATGGGAACTTTTTACCATCTTTAATTTTCCCTTTTACTTTGCCTAATACCATAGCCCAGCTTCTAATTCCCTTTCACAGGATGATGTGTTAATTTACTATCTAAACAACTTGGATGTGAAGGATTTTAGCATGTATGTTTCCTTTGAAGGACAGTTGTGAAGGCATAGTAGAAGAGCTGTTTTTAGTAATTATTGAAAAGTGCTTTCTATATAATGTATCAGAAACAGAGGTAAAATCTTTGTGGAATGTGCTGCACTGCCTACTTGAATTATTTTAAAATGAAGTGATGTGATTTAAGGTTAAGGATGCTGTAGTAATAGATCTAAACAATTAATCTAAGCCTCTAATATAAGGAAACATTCGTGAAAGACTATCCAGTATGTGGAATAGGTGTAATTAGAAGCCCTTGGCAGGTTGTAAACTGGAATGCATAGGCTGATATAAAAGCAATTTACTTTTGAGCAGAAACGTTCTGTTGGGGGAGAAAACTTATTAAAATTTATTCAATTGTATTAGGTTTGTTTTGTTTTGTTTTGTTTTGCTTTGCTTTGCTTTGCTTTTAAAGCCCGATATGTAAACAGGCTCAAGATTCAGTCTCTGGAATGAGGTAGGAGAGGAAAACATATACAACATCATGGTGGGTGTATACCATAGACCACCAAAGTAAGAAGAGGAAGTGAATGAGCCTCTTAAACAGGGGTGTCAAACTCATCTGACCCCATAGACCAGAGCTATGAAGTGCAGTCCCACAGCAGCTACTTCGTGTAGCATGACCTGTAGGTATGCAGGGACTTGTATCTCCTACAAGTCTGTGCTGCTCATGGTTGCTGCTCCAACACTCTGGGAATGGGTGAGGATGGGCACCCAGTGCAGCGTACATGGACATCTGAGTCACTTCGCATGTTGCCTGTGAGTAATTTCAAGATCCATGGGCTGTGCCAAGAGCCAAATAAGATAGCTCCACAGTCTGGATCCCGCTCATGGACTGTGTGTTTGACACCCCTTCTTGAAAACAAACAAACAATCAAACATAACATATACACACAATTTCCTAAATTTAATTATTATGGTTTATGTAGTGTAAGTAGTAGGGCTGTGTGAAATTGCACTGTTTTGTTTTTACTTCTGTTTCACCATTTCAAGGGACAGGGTTTTGTTTCATCATTTCATTAGTTTTGAAGCACCATTCCATTTCATTTTGTCAAAACTGTTTTTCTGTTCCAATGCTGTTTCAATGTTTTGCCCAGAGGTTATAACAGGGAATCATGAAAATGCCTATAGCTTTGTCATTTCTTGCTTGATTCAGATGGCAATTGCAGGGATGGTATCCCCTTCTGAAAGTATGATGTCTGCCAAGTTTCAGGGAGATAGGTGTGGGGGTTTCTGGGAAACTTCACCTCAAGCTTCTGACAAGCAAAACTCATGTCACTTGCCAGCAGCGGCAGCCTCCTGTCATCCTGCACGCAGATCTGGGGGCCCTGACCCCTGGGAGGGCTGTTGGGATGTTCTGGACTCTTCCCAGGGGTACAGGCCCCTGGATCTGCATTCGGGATGACAGG
>NW_005841993.1:2407521-2433374 GCF_000455745.1 Alligator sinensis
GCCCTCTGCCACCTGGGACTGGCGCTGGGCACAGCCTGAGCCCAGCACTGGGAAGATAGCTGCTGGCACTGGCCCCAGGCAGCAGCGGCAGCCTCCTGTCATCCCGCATGCAGATATGGGGGGCCTGTGGGGCTAAGCTCTATGGGGCTGGTGGAGCCAGTTTGAGTGCAGCCCAGTGGCAGGAGGCAGGGGAGAGCCAGGGCTGAGCTTCGCCAGCCCCACAGAGCTCAGCCTAATGGGTTAGGTGCCCTCATTTCATTTTGAAGCTGTTTTGAAGGCTTTTGTTTCATTTTGATTTTGCTGTTTTGGGTCAAAATACCTGGCAACATTTCACACAGCCCTAGTAAGTAGCACAAAAGGCCACAGACAGTTCATTCAGTTATCAGGTATGAACAATTTGGAAATAGGGCAGAACAGAACAAAAAAAAATGATTAGGGACCTGGGAGGCAAAACTGATGAAGACAGGCTGAAAGAAGTAGGGTTATTTAATCTGAAGAAGAGAAGACCAAGCGGGGATTTGATAATAGTCCTCAAATGCATATAAGGTAGATTCAGGGAGGATGGAGATGGGCTTTTCTCTGTGACCATACGGAACAGGACAAGGAGCAGTGGCCACAAGCTTCATCAGGAGGAATTCAGATCAGAGATTAGGAGGAACTTTTTGACTATGAGGGTGGGTCAAGCATGAAGCAGGCTTCCTAGAGAAATTGTGGAATCTCCATCTTTGGTAGTTTTCAAAAGTAGGGTAAATAGATACTTGGCAGGGATAGTTTACTGAGGGAAGCTTGGCCTTAAACAGGGGACTGGACTAGATGATGTCACAAGAGCCCTTCCTGCCCTACTTTTCTGTGATCTCATGGTTATGTTGGGGACACGTTTTTGATACAGATAATGGAGAAAACAACTCAGAGGGGAAGATCTTGATTTGTTTCCTACTGAAAAGGAGGAATTAGCTGAGTATCTTAAAGTGGAAGTTGAAAGACCATGACATGATAACATTTATGATACTAAGGACATGAAAAAGGGGATGGGCAAAATAAAAATATTAGACTTTAGAAAAGCAAGCTGTAACAAACTAAAAGATCTGGTAGGTAGTATCCTATGCCAGAAAAGTTTAAGACAGAAAAAAGTGCAGGAGAACTAATTGTTTCTTAAAGATAAATATTAAAGGCATAATAGCATGCTATTCCAAAGATGTGTCTGGCTAAACCATGAGTTTGTCAATGATTTGAAACTTAAGACAAACAAACAAACGGAAAAACCCTTGCAAAATATGGAAACATACCTCAATACTGATTCCTAGTAGTTTGGCCACAGTACATACATGTATAGGTAATATCAGAAAAGACAAGAGAAACTGAAATATATTAGGGTAACAATAATTTGGATTATTGAGGAACATTGAATCTGCAGCTGAAACAAGGCTTTAACCTGTGTTGTAACAGAGCTGCTGACCACAAGGCAGAATGATATCTAAGCCCACCATTTGCTTATGCTAAGTAACCATCTTAACTATGTCAACCATTTTCTGAGGAAAAAGCAGCAAGTGCATCTGTGTGAGTCTGTGTGCTGTGAATGAGGTGTGGAGATGTGTCTGTGGTACCAGATACCTCAGGACCGTACTCGTTTGGACATGGTCAAGAGGAATATGAAAATAGTCTTCACATATCAAAAGAAAAAAGTTGCTATAGATACCATGAAGAAGATATTGATCAGTTGCTCTATATCCACTTTAGATGGGCCAAAAAGTAGTCAGCTGAAATTTCAACACTCACTTTGAGAATGGTTAAGCACTAGAACTGATCACCTTGAGAGAGAGCTGAATCTCCTTCACTGGAAGTTTAAGTCCAGGTTAAAGAAGCATTTTGCTTGGATGGTTCAGAGGTAGTCATGCCCCAAATCATCTTTTGGATTAGATAACTTTTTGAGAGCCCATCCAGCCTTGTTTTTTTTCCTAAGATTGTGTGCTGCTGAAATAAAAAACAAACCCACAACTTCGATGATATTATGGTGGTAAAGGTGAAAAGAAAGTGGGTTCAGCCAAATTCTTAGGCAAAATATAAAAGCATCAGCAGAGGTCTGTGTTTTTTATTGTTCCCAGCCATAATTTCAATAGTGGTTAAGAGTGAAACCAATCCTTGTGCAATATCCATATTATTATCCAAAAAAACAAATCCATATTATAATGATTCTCTCGGCTGATCCTTTCATAGACTGAGCACCCTCATCCCAAACTGAAGTAAAGGCAACCTCAGGGTGCTCAACCTCACAGGAATCAATCCTTACTTTTCATATGGAATTTCTTATAACTACTTCTTATAAGTAGTTTCATGAAGTTACCTATGTTTTGGAGTGTAGTATATCCCCTCCATCCACCCCAAATAAATAACTTCCTTCTTGGGAGAAAAATACTATTTCAATTAAATGACCAATGTTTACGTACTTTAGAAACATGATGAGCACAATAATTATCTTCAAAGCTATTCAAGTTTTCAAATGTGTTATGAAAGTAAACAGCTTTTCAAAGGTCATGTTGTACATAGATAATTATTACAGCTATCAAATAGCATAAATTGTTATCAAATCCAGGCTCCAAGATACTTGGATTTTCAGAAAATGTAGGATAATTGTTACTTATAAGCTCAGTCTCTTATTTAAATCATAGAACATGCTTTTTATTCATATGAACAAGGAAGACTTTATCTGTGCCTAATATATTATTTTATCATTAATATCAATATGCCTATATTTATTCCTTATTTCAACTATGCCTTATCTTAAATCACATCTAACTTGTATAAAACCCTTAAATGAAACCTAAGCAACTGTTATCCTATTTATTTTGACATGTCTTTCTCACACTTTCTAACCTCTTCTCATCTATGATATTCTCTCTTGCTTATTTCCTTTGCTGCTTCATCTCTTCTCCAAACTCTGGTCAAGTACATGCAAGCAAATGTTGCACTATATCACTATTAAGCATTTTAGGTCCACTACATCTCAGATGAGAGTAAATGAGTTAAATCTGAGATGATAAAGGCCCAAACCAACTCCACCTTTGGACAAGTATGTAGTACTTATGTGGCTAGTTACCAAAATAAGTATCATTTGAACCTAGGTATGCAGATTTTAGAGCCTGCTCTCTTAGAAAAGCTTTCAACTCCTTTTAGGTCACAACAAAATGAAGAAGGGCCCTCCTAACTTATAGCTTAATAAGCTGGTGACTATCACACTTGTACAGGCAATGGGAAACTTAGGTCATAGCTCCCAACCTTGTCCTTGCTTGGAGGAGTTAAATCGACATTTTCCATTCCCCAGGAAACTCTCTAGCTAGCAATCAATAACCTAAGCAGATGTAAAAGCACTTTTCCCTTGTTGGGCAACTGGAACTATAAGCTCTCTCAAAGAACTAATAGGAAACAATGATTTGGGGTTACAGACTAGAAAATTAAGTAATTAATTCTTTTGTTATAATCAAATGGTCATTTCAAACACCCTCTTCATTCAACAACCTACATATTATAAATTTCATAGTTTCATAGCTCCATAGTTGGTAGGGTTGGAAGGGACCTGAGCAGATCATCAAGTCCGACCCCCTGCCCTGGCAGGAAAAAGTACTGGGGTCAAACAACCCCAGCAAGGTGTTCGTCTAACCTCCTCTTAAAGACCCCCAGGGTAGGAGCCAGCACCACTTCTCTTAGAAGTTGGTTCCAGATCCTAGCTGTCCTGACAGTGACGAAGCGCCTCCTGATGTCTAGTCTGAATCTACCCTCTGTCAGCTTGTGACCGTTATTTCTAGTCACTCCTGGTAGTGCTCAGGGGAACACGGATTCCCACAATGCCTGCTGATCCCCTCTGACTAGTTTGTAATGGGCCACTAGATCCCCCCTCAGGCTTCTCTTCTGGAGGCTGAACAGGTTCAGGTCCCTTAACCTTTCCTCATAGGGCCTGCCCTGCTGCCCCCTGATCATGCGAGTGGCCCTCCTCTGGAAACTCTCGATGCTGTCCACATCCCTCCTGAAGTGTGGCACCCAGACCTGGACACAGTACTCCAACTGTGACCTGACCAGTGCTGCATAGAGGGGGAGAATCACCTCCTTGGACCTGCTTGAGATGCATCTGTGGATGCATAACAAGGTGTGGTTGGCCTTCCTGACCACGTCCCCACACTGTCGGCCCATGTTCATTTTGGCATCAATAATGATTCCAAGATCCTTTTCTGCCTCTGCACTGACAAGAAGGGAGTTCCCCAGCCTGTAGGTATGCTGCTGGTTCTTCCTCCCCAGGTGCAGTTCCTTGCACTTGTCAGTGTTGAAACCCATCCTGTTGTCATATGCCCACCCCTGTAACCTGTCTAGGTCCAATTGCAGCCTATTCCTCCCTTCTAGCATGCCCACTTCCCCCCACATCTTAGTGTCATCAGCAAATTTGAACAATGTGCTTTTTACCTCTCATCCAAGTCACTGATGAATATATTGAACAGTGCGGGTCCGAGGACTGAGCCCTGGCGGACCCCACTGCCCACATCCCTCCAGGTCAAAAATGACCCATCCACCACCACTCTGGGTGCGGCCCTCCAGCCAGTTAGTGACCCATTTGACTCTGTAGGTGTCAATGCCTCAGTCCCCTAGTTTTTTAATGGGAATGGGGTGAGAGACAGTGTTGAAGGCCTTCCTGAAGTCCAGAAAGACTACATCCACTGCTACCCCTGCATCTAAGGATTTTGTGACCTGGTCATAGAAGGCCACCAGGTTGGTCTGACAGGATCTGCCTCTAATGAACCCATGTTGGTTGCCCCTAAGCATAACCTCCCCTGCTGGCCCCTCATGGACATGTGCCAGGATAATTCTCTCAAAAAACTTACCCAGGGTCGAGGTAAGTTTAACTGGCCTATAGTTTCTTGGGTCCTCCTTCCTCCCTTTTTTGAAAATGGGAACCACATTCGCCCTTTTCCAGTCCTCTGGCACCACACCAGAGCACCATGAGTGCTCGTAAAGCCGTTCCAGGGATCCTGCAATGACCTCTGCTAATTCCCTCAGCACTTGGGGGTGGAGATCATCAGGACCAGCTGATTTAAATACATCCAGTCTCTCCAGAAGTTCCCTGACTAGATCCTCACTGACCCTAGGCCTGGGTGTGCCTCCCCTGGGGCCTGAGGGGGTCCCGGCAGATGGGCTGATCTGGTCCCTGCTCAGGAAAATGGAGGCAAAAAAATCATGAAATAGGTTAGCCTTGTCATCTGGTGTGACAACCAGATTTCCTAGTGTGTCTTGCAGAGGTCCCACGTTATCCGGTATCTTCTTTTTGCCCGTTATGTATTTAAAAGATGACTTCTTGACCTTGATCCGAGTAGCTAGTCCTAGTTCCATCTCCACCTTGGCCTTCCTGACTGCCCCCCTGCAGCCCTGAGCAACTGAGGTATAGTCCTCCCTGGTGATGGCCCCTCCCTTCCATTGGGTGTACACCTCCCTTTTAGCTAAGAGATGTTCACGTATGCTTTTGGTGAGCCATGGGGGTTTTTGGGCTCTCTTGCTCCCTTTGATCTTTTTTGGCATTACTTCCCTTTGGGCTTGGAGGATTGTCTCCTTAAGGAATGACCACTCTTCTTGGACACCCAACTCCCCTCCCCTCTGGGACCTCAGTACCCATTCTTCTTACCTCATTGAAATCCACCCTCCTGAAGTCCAGGGCTGCTGTGTTGCTGCAGGCTTTTGCCACCTTGCACTGGATGATGAATTCCAGCAGGTCATCTGATAGGATGAGCAATTCAACTATCTAGTGGTGCAAGTCAGGCCTTGAGGGCCATATCACCCCCCTGCAGTTCAGTTGTTTCCTGGAGCCACGGCTACTCACTCACTCACTGACCTCTCAGACGCATATCCTGCTGTCTCACCTGCCATGCCTTGATTTAAAGGAAAATGGGGAAGTGGCCCTTAGAGGTCAGTGAGCTCAGGATGTTCTTCCAGCCTTATTTCTCTTCAGGATAAACTTGGCCCTCTCAGGCTCTGGGGATCCAACTTCACCATCTTGAGCTCTGGGCTCCCTGGCTTCAGCCCGATCCCTGGCCTCTCAGGTTCTGTGTCCTCCAGCCCTGGCCCCACTCTCTTAGACTCTGTGCCTGGACACACAGTCCTTGGGGCTTCAGTTTTCTTTCACTCTCTGTTCCTTTGGGGTCTGTGCCTATGCTCACAATCTATTTAATTGCAGACTCTAACCCTGTTCACAGTCTAGTCCTCCAACAAAGCAGAGGACTAGACTGCCTGTAGTCTGCATCTTCTTTGCCCTGGCAAGTCAGTGCCTGTCTGTCACCTCATCCATTACCCTAGGCTTATGAAGCCTGTAGCCAAACCTCACCAGGTCTCCTGACCCACCAGGCCTGTCAATCATAGCCCTGATTGTGTCCCACCCCTGGGGCAAGTAGCCCATTTTCTTTAAAGGATATACATTCCTACTGGTTCCAATGGGGCCCTGGATCCAGCTGGTTGCTCCCTGGCTCCCTCCTCTCCAGTAATGTGGTAAAGGCCCCATTACATAATGGCAGAATCCCAGTACTCCAAATATCCATTTAACTTGTGGTTAAGTGCCACTTATGTGACTATGCACCTAAATACAATTCTAATCCCCCACCCCAGAATTGACTCATGCTTATGTATATAGGTATACTAGATAAATTGCCCATGCAGCCAGTAAGTATGCTCCATAAAGCTCCATATGGTCTCCAGATGTTTAGAACAAGTTTGGAGTAGTCACTTGTGCCCAGACTGATTCTATTACATACTCTTAACTGTATACAGCCTGTGTGGGATTTGAGTAGGCTATGCAATGGATTTCTACTAGCAGCATAGCTAGGGTGACTTTGCTGCTTGCTCTAGGTGCAGCTCTTGAATTACTTTAAAGACACTCATAAGATCAGAGACTTGCAAGGCAAGCCATATGAGGAAAGACTGAGGGACTTCGGTCTCTTCAGCCTAAAAAAGAGACTTAGAGGGGACTTGGTAGCAGCTTACTGCTATATCAGGGGAATACATCAAGGGCTCAGTGAATAACTGTTCACCAGGCCACCCTTGGGGAAAACCAGGGGTAATGGCCACAATCTCCTGGAAGACTGTTTCAGACTTAACACTAGGAAAAACTTCTCCATAATTAGGGTGTCCAGACTGTGGAATAAACTCCCTCCAGAGGTGTTACAATCACCTACCCTGGAAATCTTCAAGAGGATACTGGAAAGTCACCTCACTGGGGGTCACTTGATCCCAAGTTGTCTTTTCTGCCTAGTGCAGGGGGGCTGGACCTGATGATCTTGCAAGGTCCCTTCCAATTCCTTACAATCTATGAATCTACTTAGAGGTCTAATTGCACCTGTAAATAATAAAGAAGGGCCCCAAGGCTGGCTGTAGAGAGTACAGCTGATAATTTCTGAGCCAGGCAGTATTGAGAGAGAGAGAGAGAGAGAGAACTGACAGGAATTCAAACAGAGTAGTTGTTCATTAGGTTCAAGCACATGGTTTATATGTAGAGACTGGTTGGGGCTAGATTAGAGATTTACAGGGGAAGTAGGGCTAGGCTAGAGAAACACCGGGTAGCCAATCAGAAAGGAATGACAGTGTTTACAATAGAGGATTAAGTACTGACAGGTGAATGGGTACTGGACTAGGGAGTAGGATGGGAGTCTCAAGGGAAAACTGGGTGGGGAGGTGCTGAACAGTTTCCCATGTTTCCAGTGAATATCAATATACTTACCAGTTAGAATACTGCACCACACAAGGGGAAACCCAGCCTTGAGCCCAACTCTAGTCCTGGGAAACCCTGAGATGTGGTACCTGGCTGTGCAAAGTTGCCATATACTCTTCAGATATGTCCCCAAGCATGTCCTGGGTATGCATTATAGGCCAGTGTTTCCCAGCCTCATCAGACTTTCAAGACTGGCACAGCATCCAGAGCTGCTGCCTTGCACTGGGGGTATTCATTTATTTCTGACAACATCTGAGGGTAAATCTGAAATTCTCCCATGCCACCAACATTGCCTTATCAGTGCCTAATGAAGTCAGTAAGCACTTCCCGTATTGGCCATTGGGCTCTCTTCAGAGGGTGGTTTCACAAAGCATAGGAATCATTCAGTCCACAGCCTCAATGGTCTTGACTCCATTCTTGGAATTCTGCATCCTGAATAGTCCAGACTTCATTTTGTTCCCAGAAGATCCAAGCACACTATGTTCTTCATTTTGAACTATGCAGGCTGGATTGATAACAAAAGGACTGTGTAACCCTTTCAGTAAAAGTAGGCTCATCTTGGTCAGTCGCCTTTGCCCCCAATAAATGCCTTTATTCAAGAGGAACTGGCTTCCTGCTTGAAATAAAGGGAATATTCTTCCCTAAAAAGAGGTAAAGTTTCTCTGTCTCAGGATCTGAACTGTAAGGTAGTTCCCTGAGGAGTCATTGATAGCCAGAGCAGGTCAGGAACTGAAAAACTGGGATCTCAGATTCAGGAGCTTGGAATCACCCTACTGCAGAAGCCACACCTAGGCCAGCTTCACGGGGTATTTAAAGTGTTCAGAAAAGGCCAGAAGTCCCAAACAAGTAATCCCCTGATTAAATCTATGACAAAGGATTACATAAAATTTGTTTATATCACTTATCTTCTGATTCACTAAGGAGAAATCACAACTCAGCAATGGTAGACATTTTTGCCAACCTTTGTAGACATGTTTCGAAGATAAATGTTTTTCTTCCATTTTCCACTCTCAGTCAGCCATAATCCAGTTTTTAGAAGTTAGACAAATGAATTTGTGGCATACCAATGGATCTATCCTAAAGTATCATTCATTATGCACTCCAATATATATCTAAATCCATCGGTATGGCACAAACCCATTACACACACACACACACACACACACACACACACACATATATGTACTTATACATATATACTTATACATACCAAATTTACATGTACCGCCATAGTTACATCATAACTTGAACACTACTACAATAGAATAATAGCTTTTGGTGCATGATTTTGCAGTTTTTGATTCCCAAACCATCAGTAAATCCAATGGTATTTTTTAAATATGAAAACAACTCAAAAGGAGACTAGGAATATCTATTTACTCCGCTTTAAATAATAATCACTAAAAAGGTTTTATTCTGATTTAGTTTTTCAATCCTGTACTCTAGTCTAGGGTCATTACACTTTCAGGTTAAATAAAAGCTTGTTATAAAAAAAATAATAAAAGCTACTAAAGACACATGAATTTTGTCACGTGCATTGGTACATTTAATCTTGCTCTAATAAGCCTGTTTAAAAGAAAATCAAGACTAGTTAGGTATGGACTAAATCACTACTCCTGAAGTCAGATAGGACTTAGTAAGAGCTTCTAAACAAAATAAATAATAATCATCCAACAAATTTCATTTTAAGTAATTGTGAAGGATATTTGCCAGATAGAGTTTTAGTGACCCCAGTCTAACACCCATCTTAACACTGAATATACATGTTTTTATGTATGTTATTTATTTCATTGTCTGTGTTTCTTGGAAGATCCCTCTCTCACATAAAAAAATAAATATTGGCAATCTATATATTGAATATGTACATCAAAGGATGTATATAATTCTGATATTCTAATTTCATTTTTCCTGCCAGAAAGTGTAAATTTTATCCTCATTTCCTGAAGAAAATGTCTAACTAAAATATTTGAGACTATGCCCTGGTTTGGCATAACAGGATTCATGGGCAACTGGTGCCTCCTGAGTCAGGGTGGGGCACCAGATCGCTGATGGTGGGGGGGGCCCCAGCGGCCAATAGCCAACCAGGGGAAAGGGTCCCCCAGCAGCCGATTGGTGACTAAGGGGGAAGGGTCGGTCCCCCAGCGGCCAATTGCCAAGACAGCAGCAAAATTGGCAGAAACAGAAGTGTACTTCTGCCGGCACTTCCAGTTTTGTGGCTGGTGCTTCCAAGGGGTGCACAGCCAATCTCAGGGGGTGCACGTGCACCCACCTGCACCCCCAATGCATCACCAATGACAGGATTTTATATCTGTATTACATAACCAAAACATAAAACAAAAACAACAACAAAAAAACACACACACAAGCAAAGTAGGTTGATCTGTGGTGTAACATCATTGCCATAAGTGGCATTTCACCAGAATTCAAAATAGTCTGGAATATCTATTTATTGCTAAAAATAGAAATAAAGCAGATGAGGCTGATGAAATTTTTAAAAAGTAATTATAATGATGATGGTGATCAGCTTGGTCATTTATTTCACTCCAATTAAATTACAATAATTCTTAGTAAAAAAACACTTTAAGTATCTATTAGTACTTTTTCTCCTTTAGGTGAAATACGTGCAACATAAGTTGTTAAAGTGGTGGTTATAGACCTAGTTGAAAAGTTTTTTGACATGTGTCATTACAGGCAGAAAGAAGAAATTTGATGCCCTTCACAAAAATCAACATGTGTACATTCTTTGCCTGAGGGCTTTTTCATCTGACATCCAGTAGAAATAGTTTCACTGTACAGTTTCTCTGAAGCAGAGGATCTATAGACTGTAGAATCTTGAAGGAAGTTCAGGAATTCTGTAATGACTCATATACTAGTCTTAGTCTCTTGAACTGAGGAACATTGCTTTTCATTCAGCATTGTAAATTTGCTCACACATCAGACAAAAGCAGATCTTTGATAAAATTCAGAAACAGATTAAAAACATTGTTTGCCTGTGTCTGTAAAATGATTATTTGTGCTGACATGCATCCAAATATAATGTGACAAATTTTCAACCTTAAAAAATCTTTTTGTTTTTGTTTTGAAGGCAAAATGAACCAAGAGAAAAGTTCCAGAAACTCCCTTTTAAAGTAAATATGGGAAAACAGAGAGATTAGTCCAAAGTATATTTCATTCTACATAGTCAGCAGGGATTCTGGTTTTCTCTGATTTAAAAAAAATCCCCATTTTTTCATTAAAAATGTACCCCCAAATCCACATTTTTCTGTGATTTAAATGAAACAACACTTATATATATAGAGAGAGTTATAGTGGTGCGTGCTCTCTCTCTCTCTCTGTCTATATATATATATATGGATTAGGGGTTACATTTTTTAAAATAAAAAATTGGGGAATTTTTTTTTTTAATCAGAGAAAACCAGGTTCCTGATAATCAGAATAAAGAGGGGAGCCACAGCCATAATGGACACCTGCCTCTTAATGTGCCTTTGTGTGTTTCAATATGTGTTACAAAGACCCAAAATGTAGGATGTGAAAAATGTAATCATTCTAAAAATGTAGTTGTGACATTCTTTCTTTTAATGTGGATAACACATTTTACTGCAATTTTACATTAAACAATATTTCTGATATAAATAATAGTCCATATTAAAATGGAGAAGACATACAGGTTGTTAATGAAATAACATGAGTGCTCCCACACAAGGTGTAACTTTGAGCTTTAAAAGCCCTAAAGCTATTTCTGGTACTATCATGTTATATGAAATTTCATTCTCCAGTTCCTAAAATATCTACAGAATAGGTCAAATATTTTAAGGATATTTGAAATGATTAAATTAAAATACTTCAAAATAATTTTACAAATGATGTAACAGGGCAGAAAGTATCAAAAAGAATGACATGGAAAAGTGTTGTGTCCATATGATGCTATAGTGGGTCTTATACCATGCAAGGAGACTAAAACATGGTTGTCTTAAACTAAAAGTTTATTGAACCCTAACAGATACAACTCCGATTAGAATTAGAGCAGCATTAGCAGTTAAAAAAATTAGGTTAGTAGCTAATAAAAGCAGATGCTTACTACCCTGTAACTCTGTGAATGCAACTTCACTAGTTGATGTGGCCACAAAGTCTTGTCTGGGGCTCCTGGCTTCCATGTCTGCTGATGTCAAAATAGAAACTTGGATAAGATCTCTTCAGGCTTTCATGAGAAGTATTCCAAGGGAACACTCTCTCACCTCTCTTTATATAACATAGAGCTTCTAACAACACAATAGGGGGTGCTACTATGCAGAGCCACCTGCCTCACTGGCACAGGCCCAAAAACCTCACTTCAGAAGTGTGGCAAATTTGTGGGTCACTTTAAGGACTAGGTCAGGTATCCAGCAGGTGCTTGATGGTGGCAGCCATTTTGAGAACCTAGTATATAAAGCCTGCAGTCTGCTGCTGCCAACTCAAGCAGAAACATCACCAAGCTGAGCTGTAGCAGGAACAACCTAGGACATAAGGGCAAGAGATTATGGGAGGCTCTTGGTCCTGGGTATGACCTAAAACTGCACTCTGCCAGGAACAGGTGACCTGGTGGGGCTCCTAGTGGCATGGAAGCCCCCAGGAAATGCCAAGCCAGTTACCACCCCAGTGAAAGGTGGGTTGGGACGCCTTAATAACCCCAGCTCCCACAACTGGGTGGGTAACCTGATAGTAGGGCTGAGAAGATGGACCCATGTGAGAGAGAGGGATACATGCTCAGAAGCATGACTTGAGGTACTCTCAACTGGTCAGTGCTGGGGCCAGGACCAGAAGGGTCAAAAGGGCCACAGGCCCAACACAAGGGATGCTCAAAGCCAAGGGTCTGGGGTTCTGACTGGCCTTGGAGGTGAGACCAGGGCCTGTGTGGCTAAAGATCCCAGGCAGGGGGGCATACCCGAAAGGGGGAAGAGTGTAGGGAGCTAGGCAGCCCAGAATGAGGGCAGAGAAGGCCACCTGATTGGAGGGATTCAATTTGGGTCTGGACTGAAGGATTATGGGGCCCAGTTTGGGGCTGGTGATGCTAAAAACTGTGATGCTATCTGTGAGGCATGGGCTGCAGTATAGGGGAGGTTGGAGCAGCAGGTAGTGCCTCCTGACATCGGGGTGGGAAATAGGCAGCTTCCCACATTATACCACCAGTTTATGATAACAACAAAGTCACGGCAGGTGAGGCTGGATGGACTGCCCCATAGAGACAAGAGGGAAGTCTGGCATAAGGCATAGCCCTCAGAGTTGCTCCCTGTCACAGGGAGTCTCCCACTGGGTGCCTACTCCCAGCTGTCGCATTTCCTGGAGAACACCCACAAACCTATGGTAACACTGCCAACACCCAGTCACTGGTCTCTGTTAGGGCTCTGTGAAGCCCACAGCACAGACCCTGCAAGCCTTGGGAGTGCTTTGCCTACTGGTAATATTTCTGGGTGCCTCTTTAAGCCCAAAGCCTTCCAGGATAACCTCAGGTAGGGCTGAGGGAACATAAACAGACAAGCTCTGCTGGCCAGACCGGGAGCAAACGGTTGCCTCTCCCCTCCACAGTGGAACAGCCAAACATGCTGTAATCTGATACCTTTATTGATAAGGGGAAGGGGGTGGGAAGGGGTAAAAGAAGGAAGTCAGAATACACTTTGAGCAAACATAATCAATCAGAGTCTTACACAGTCTTAGATGTAATAGTTCTTTTAAAACATGTCTGCCTAGACACAAATCATATCTTGTGGCTAATTTCCAAGTTTTTACATACAAGAGTTCATACAAGCAGCAGTCTGGAGTCACTTTGCCTGTGGCTTTTCAAATTTCCCACTGGAGGAAGAGAGAGCTCCCCTCCACCCCTCAGGAATGTATCTGTCCCAGTCACCTGGAACTAAAAAGAGAGCAAGTGAGAGAGAGAGAGGGGTACCCCTGGAATGACTGAAGGGAGGGTAGAGAAAGGGGGATTTCTTCACAGAGCTTGCATTTCTCAATACATAAAATTAGCTTAAGCTGTCCTCCTAATGCATATTAATCATCTTGCTTCTGGTTGCCAAATACGGTTACCCTTAACTTGAATTTTCTGTTCAGAGGTAATCTTTTCATTCTTACTTGGGGGGTAGGTCTTGCTCTGACTGTTCCTCTTTTGCCCAGGTTATATTTATTCAATTTAGTTACCCAATTTCCTGATTTGGTTTTAGCCCAGGACAGTATTTTTCCATCTGTGCCTTTCACTGGGTACATGTCTCAACCACAATTCAAGCTAAGCATGCAGCTTGAGCTAAGCAGAAAGGTGAAACCCAGGCCTGAAGGCCTCTGGATCCCAACAAAAGGAGCAAAGGCAGAAAGAAACTTAAAAAAAATTCCAAAGTTCAAAACCTGCAAACTCTAAGGTTAATGATGTTTGTAGTTAGAATTGAGCTAAGTGCCCAGCTTTAAATGGTTATTCATAATAATAAGAAAATTGACATTGGAAAAATAGACAGTAAATTGTGTGTGTCAAAGCCAAGTCAGCAATCACTAGGGACTAGTTATATTTTTATACGGGGGATTATTATTATTTACAAAATGATGGAGTAAAATGTTTATCTTGGGGCACATGAAAAATAAAGTAGGAAGCTTGTCTTATAAAGAGTGAGTAGATGTGTTGTTTATATCAAAGAATATGGTAAACCCTTTTCTATACTTCAGAAGGATTTGAAAAAAAAATCCCTTTAGGAACTGGAAGTTATAATTTTGTGTATCTACCAGTGTTAGGCAAGATTTTACAAAAAGATACCACATAACTATATTGCTGCAGACAGATCTATAAGATGGATAACATATCTTGAATCTGAATCCACTGTGAAATTCCCCAGTGGGTAGGGGACATATAAACATTATAAGATTGTTTAGGATTGTACAGCTTAATTACTCAGCCAGTTGTGCAGCCAGTTGTGCAGGATGTTCTCAGTCCCATGTAGGAGAGAGGATATACAGTGAAGACACAGATGTAGGAAGATGATACTTCTTATGTCTTCTTTTTTTCTTACACAGTTTAAAGACAGGGTCCATCTATTCAATACTCTGGTAAAAATCCATACACATTTTGCAGGTGTTAGTTTGAAGGTCTGTTATTACACAAAAGTTTCCAAAGAAACACTGAAAAAGAAGCCAAAATAATAATTGAACTCAAGGACCAGATTATATTGGAACAGATTATATTCCTTGTTCATATCAAATTTGAAGAAAATATCTTGAAAATAAGGAGTTTATATAGTGTTTCATTTTGTAAACCTCCATAAGAAAGACCATGAATATTCTGCACCATATTGTATCTGAAAATTGTGGTCAGCTCTGTATCTACTAAAATTCATTTTATATTTGCTTTTAGGATAACTACTGTAGTGCCACATCAATATAAAAAGGTAAATCCTAATATTTTATATAGTCAAGATTATAAACCAGATTCACCATCTAGTTTAGTCTTTAAATTTTCTGTGTTGTTACTGACCTCATGGATTCATGATAATATCACTCAGTCAAGTGAACTAAATAATTGTTTGTTGCTGGTGACAGCAAAATAAGGGCTCAGCCCAAAGGTCACTAATTCAATGGAAGTTCTTCAAATGAATTCATTGTGATTGGATCAGGTCTTAAGAACCAGCAGACTATATTTGATATATGGACATTATAGATGCCTCATGTTCACTTTTCACAGGCATTAGACATCTGCATTGTATACTTGTTAATTCAAATGATAACAACTACACTCTGAAAACGGATGGTACAGTACTTTGGATAAAAGTGATTTTTAATAGAATATATCACATTATGCTCTATACTGTCAAGAAACAAATTTCAACATATTAAATTGGTACTGTATGTCTCAGAAGAATGCAGCTGTATCTACAGTACAACGTGTTTGCATGAGTAACTTGTTAAACTACCTCAAAATCAAAGAAAAATATAGTATAGGGAAAAAAGAGTCAATCACTACAGAAATATATCAATAAATAGCAAGAACTTTCAGAGGCAATATCAGGGAACCAAATGAAACAGCAAGGACTGTTAAAGACAAGAATAAGGGGATCTATAAATATGTCAGACAAAAAAGCACCAACAAACTGTGGGTCCTCTACTCAACAGTGAAGGTGCGTTAATGGAAATGCAAAAGTAGCAGACATGCTCAGTGACTAACTACATTCTCTCAGTGTTAGGGGGAAAATATTGAAAGTTAGATAACGATCAAAACTAAAATATACAGAAAAGGAATCGGGCTTTGGATAACAACTATTAAAAGAATACTGCAAATACACTTAATACTTTGGATCACAAGTATTACAGAGCTTTTGGCAAATGTAATAAATTACGCTGTTTGCTGTCAGGGCTTCATTAAATTCTTCCACAGTCCTAAAGGAACTGACTGAAGAAATCTCACATCCACTGGCAAACATATTTGCAAAGTCCTAGGATATTGGGAACAGGCTAACGTAATACCAATGTTTAAAAAGGGGGAGAGAAGTAGGATTGATATTAAAGTCTGGTCAGGCTCACTTCAATACCTGGGAAGTTTCTAGAACAAATTATAAAACAGTCAATTCCCTAGCAGCCAACATGGATTTGCCAATAATAAATCATGTCACACTAACCTGATCTCTTTCTTTGGCAGAATTAGTAGTTTAGTGAAGACGAGAGTCCAGTGGTCTTCATATGTCTGCACTTTAGTGTGAAGAGGAGCAAAGGCAAGGGGCTGTTTTCCTTGCAGAGACACCAGTCTTCCACAGTCTTGCCTCAGAATGCCAGGAGATGGTAAGGAGGAAGAGGCTCTTCTGGAGTGAGTGCCAGCTCTGGCTGAGCTGATGGAGGAAGCTTTGAGCCCAGCAGGGACTCGGGAAGAAGCCCCAAGCCCAATGGGGATGGTGGGAATGCTGGGCATGTAGAGAGAAGCCCCAAGCCTGGTGGGGACTCAGAGAGAAACCCCAAGCCCGATGGAGAGACTGGAAACACCAAGCATGCAGAGAGGAGCCCCGAGCCTGGCAAAGATGCCAGAAAACAGGGAGATTCAGGGAACACCCAGGTGAGGCAAAGGAGGAAAGAAAAAAACAGCCCAGAGCTGGTGAAAGGAGAGAGGGAGGAGGCATGGCCTTAAGGGGAGAAGAGTGGTGTGAAGGAGCATGCCAAAGACAGACAAGGACAGCTGGGAACCAAGCTGTGGAGGAGTCTCTGGAAGCAGGAGGACGAGGTTGGGATTAGCCTGTGGGCTGTAGCTGGACACCAGAAGAAACACTCAGACAGGTGTCAATGAGTGGGACTTGAACACCAAATAACAGTTTTGTTTTAAAAGCCATGGGGAGCGGTAAAGACAGACATTATTTTTGTTTCTTTATTTTTATGGATTGTTTTTCTTTTTTTTAACACCCTGATAGGAATATTGGGTGTCATACAGCAGGTAGCATGAAACTAGGGTGCAGGGGATGGTGGAACCCCATATTATTTTCAGTCATTTTTTAAGTTGGTAAAAATTCTTCTGCCTTGTTTTGAGGTGGACATCCTCCTGTCAGGAAAAGTGTGTACTTACCCCTGTAATAAATAAGAAAAAGTATACTTAACATCAAAGTCATGGCAGGTAAGTTTTGTATCAACTGGGAGGGGGTAAGGGGGATATAAATCCCCTTCCCTGGTACAGCAGAAGAGAAGATGTCATTGTGTTAAGGGTGATATAAATCCCCTTACCTGGTACAGCAGAAGAGAAGATGTCATTGTGGAAAGGGCAAAAGCCCTATAGCACCTACAGGTGACATTTAGGAAGATTTTGATGCACTCTTACCTGACATTTTCATAAATAACTGGAAAAATATGGAAAAATATGGACCAGATATAATTACTGTTGGGTAAATACATAACTGACTGAATAACCTCAAGCAAAAATATAAATGTATCAATGTCAGAATGTTAAGAGGTTTGAAGTAGGGCTCCCTAGGGCCTGTTTTAGGACTAGTGTGTGAGCAGGTTAATTAACAGCTTGCATGCAAGAACAGAGGACTTCTTGTTCAGGTTTGCACATGACATGAAACTTGGAGGGACTGCAAACACTTTGGAAGATAGGATTAAGATTCAAATGGTAAATTGGAGAAGAGTGGATTTCATATTCCTGTACTTTAGGAAGATTCTGATATGTTCTAAGACTAGGTACAGACATTCAAAAAGCCTGAGGCAGAATCAATCTAAGTTGCACAGTTTTCTGTAAGTGTTGTAATTTAGATAAGTAGCAAACAGAGCATACATTCTCCCTTTGGTGGGGGGAGGGTGCAAATCTTAGGGTGCAGACAGATGTGCAGCTCCCAGTGGTAACTCAGAATGTGGTCTGCATAGCATTCTGAGTTACAATGATACCCCAGATGAAACAAAAGTTCACTGCTGGCTCCAGTGGGGAGGGGAATCTAGCTCCTGGCTGGGAGCTGGTAGCCAGGTTCCCATAGCAATGGCCTTGCTCTCATCTCTGGAGGGAAAGGGTCCAATACACCTGCCCTACTCTTCAAGAGGGGCTGAAAAACCCTCAGACTGAATTCCCTCCACTCCCTTTCCCCCCTCCCAGTCTGAAAACAGTGACAGCCTGGGAGCTCTACAGACACACATTACAGAAGATGCTACACTTTTGAAGCATCTGTATCTGATACCTCATGCAATGAGGAGTCAGATTCTCACTGGATTGGCCAATTTTTAAGCTGTGTGCATCTGTGCACTTGTGTTTGGTCATGGCTCTAGGTTTTCTGTGGCCAGATCAGGGAAAAATTGTGACTTCTGTCTACACCCCTTGACTGGGTCCCACCATATTTAAACAGGTCTATGTGTGCCAAATTTCTCTTCTGCTACAGGTATAGACAGGTTTTGTGTGCCAAACATCTGTTCTATTATGGGTATAGACTAGTTTCTGATCACTTATACCAGTAAACGTGTAATGTCCATATCTGGTCTAACATGAGCTTTTCATAAACTGACATTTTCATAATTTGCTAAATCTAGGGAAGATAAATCAAATACACATATCTAGAACAGAAGATAATTTTTGCCCCTGCTATATGTGCCACAGCAAACACATGCCCATGCATGTGAGGATGTACCTGATAGATTCATCCTTGACTAAACCACCCCAGCCACATGTCTGTATAACCTGCTTTTCAAAATTTCCAAGGATGGAGATTCCACAATATTTCTAGGTACCCTGTGCCAATACTTAGCCATCCACATAATAAGAAAGCTCCTTCTAATCTCCAACCTCAGTTTCCTCTTCTGAAGCTTGAGCCATTGCCCCTAGTCTTGTCCTTTACAGTCATGGAGAAAAGCTCATCTCCATCCTCTCTGAAATTGTCTTTTAGGCATTTGAAGACTGTTACCAAATCCCCACCTCAGTCTTTTCTCCTCCAGATTAAATAAACCTAATTATTTCAGACTTTCAGCCTTGCTCCCTAATCATTTTTGTTGCACTGACGTGGCTCTTTCCAAACTGACTACACTTAAGAACTTAATGATCTGTTTGTTTGTAGCTTTTTTATGCAATGTACCTTACAAATACTATTAAAGTTAGCATGGTGTATGTGTGTACATGTTGTTTTGTTTGTTTATTTTTTAGAGGTTCATTCACCTCCTCTTCTTAGCGTGGTGGTCTATGATAGACACCTACTTTGATGTTGTGTATGCTTTTCCCTTCTACCTTAATCTGGAGACTTTCAGTATGTTTATCTCCCACTTGGTCTTGAGCCTCAAGAAAATATATATAATGAGCTACATCTCCTCCCACTTTTCCCATCTACCCCTTCCGAACAAGCTGCACTCAACTGCATTCCTATATGTTCTTTATTTATTATATACAGCATTAAATCAAGGCCATACATGTAAATTACATCTGCTGGAGGTCTGAAAATCTAGGGTTTCATTAACTATCATAGTGTGGCTTGCTTGTTGTATGAATCTTGAACCTGTTTACACATCAGGCTCAGAGAAAGTTCTATTTTAGGTAGTCTGTGCCAATACTTAGCCATCCTCTCTATAATTGCCTATCAAGTACTTGAATCTATCAATTCTCCACTCCTCTCAAATCCTCTCCAGACCAAATAATAATATCTCTTTCAGCCTGTTGTCATAATTCATGCTTCCCAGGCCTTTAATATTTATTCTTATTCTTGGCTGGAATCTTTCCAATCTGTCCACATCCTTGTTGAAGTGCAAGGCCCAAAACTGGAAACAGCACTCTAGGTAAAGTCTCACCAGTGCAGAATTAAGCAGAATAACTTGCCTTATTTTGCAAGTGACACTCCTGTTAATACAACCCAGTATGCTGTTGGCTGTTTTTGCAAAAAGAGTATACCACTAGCTCAAATTCAGCTTGTAGTCCACTGTAACCTTCAAGTCCTTCCCTGTGGTACTGCAGCCTAGCCAGTCATTCTCTAGTCTATATTTGTGCATGGTATATTTCCATGCCAAGTATAGGAAATCCTAAGAGTCTGAGTATCTGCTTTCAGTTCCAGTGTTTGATTCACTCCTTGCTGTCAACACACACACAGCCTGAAGCACCTGGAAGTAGGTATAATAGGAAAACACCAGCTTTTTTTCCTCTTCCCCAGGTTGGAATATGCTCAGTTGTTCTACAGAAATTAATATGAAGTTCAGGCGTTTTCTTGTTGGGTTGTTTGTTTTTGTTTTTTTTTTCCCAAAGAGCTTTTGGCTTTGTCATATACAGGGGTATATTCATAGAGGAGACAAAGAAGCATGTCTGAGCCAAAGCTTGGGGGCAGTAGTGCTGTTCACAAAAAAAGGTTTTCTAGTTATTTCCCCTGAACGTCATTCTCAGAAGAATGTTAGCTTTGAGGGTGGAGTTTTCCAAGAAGGTAAGGAGGGGAGGAGCGGGTGGAGAGAAGGAAAGAAAGAAAGAAATACAGCCATCAAATGCATTAAAAGAAACAAAGAAAATATTCTACATGGTTAAAAGTTGGCAATAATTAAAAAATTAAAAACAGGGTCATAAAATTGAACTGTTGGACTTGGATAATGGACTGCATTATCACCATCACCTGTAAATTAGAGTCTCTAATTATAGCCATGCAATAAATATTCCTGGAGAAAAGGTTTTGTAAAACTTGTAATTAGATTTTTATTTATGTTGACTTAGTGGATCAGTAAATCGTTATAAATACAACCAAAAAAAAGGTGGGGGGGGCGGGCAGAGGGATAGTGCAGGAAGACTTTCAGGATTAAAGAAAAATAAAAGAGAGTCAGAATACAAAAAATTAAAATGTTATAATGAAAAAGAAATTAAAGCTATTCAGGATGTGCCATTTATATAATATGGGAAGTTTTGAAATTAGAAAATTAATTTCCATTTCTGGTACATGCATGCAAGTGCATGTATAGAAACACACACATATAACCCCCACCTCCACACACATTTTCTGGACTAAACTATTCCTAAAAATAAGTGAACTGGACATATTGGAAAGAAAATTTAGAAAACGGAACATTTTAACTGCACTTTCATTTCTTTATGAGATAATCAAAGTAAAAAAAGTTATTTGAACAACATGAAAGAGAAAAAAAGAGAAGAAACTTTATTTAAGGAAACCTTGTTTTTAGGGATTTTTTTCAGATATAAAATTTCATTTAGCAATAAAATAAATTTCAAATTGTGAAAATTAAAATTCTTCTTTTTCATCTTTCTCTTAAGGGTAGTCAGAAAGAATTTTCTCTGGAGTAGCAATAGATTTCTTGGTGTACATATTTTAATTAAAATTGTTTGCTCTTTTTAAAAGAGAACTCAAATGCATTTAACCAGTTCTTAAAGTTTGCATCCTTTTAAGTGCATTGCTAAATTGCTGGCTATGTTCCTATAAAGGAAGGTTATTTTTAGCAGGAGTTACCAGGGACCTGAAAACTGACATCTTAATGGAAAGTTTAAATCTGTCCTAACTATGAAGGCACCACTTAACTCTGCTTCCATAAAAACAGATGAACATTCTTCATTGCTGTGAAGTGGTGAAACTGTTTTAAAGAACACAAATTGTTGTTCTCTTAGAAAAGGTTTGTTTTTGGGAACTGGCTTATAGGTATAGATATATGCATTAGAAGGATTTAAGACGAGCAGCAGGAGTTAAGTGATTTCTATGAAGCCTGGATCTCAGACGCACATAATTCCATTGAGCCTTGAAGGCAGACAGGCTGTCTAACACAACAAAGCCAACAAGGACACATAGTTTGTAAAACAGTCTGGGAACCAAATGAGTGTGTACTATACTGCACACAACACAAGATAAAAGTGGCACCAGCTAACAGGGCCCCAGAGCAGGGAGGCCTGCGTCCCAGTTTTGAGGGAACAGACCAAGTTAAGAGAAGGCCCAGAAGGCTATGTGGATGTGTGACCACAGAAAGACAGCCAACCAGAGATGGTCATGGATCAGGAGTTATCAGGATGGAAAGAGAGCCCAAAAGCAGAGACTTGAGAGTAATAGAGGGGCCCTCTCTCCATTTGTCCTATCCATTCTTGTCGTTCCTCCCTATCCTTCCTCCTCCTCCTTCCTCAGAGAGTCCCCATCCCCCACCTCCGTCCCTGGGAAGGGTCCCCAAGGCAACCATGGGCAGAAGGCAGATGGCCAGCGCATCTCATCCACCCCATTGGAGTGGGGGCATGGGCCTTAGCATCCCACCTTCAGACTGTTGATGTGCTGATATCTGACACCTAAAAAAGAGCCTCAGAGTGAAGACTGCATCCTGGCCAGATGTATTTGATAGCCCTAGGATTTGGTAGATATATGGAATTGTTTGATAGTTTGTATTGCTTTTTTTCTGCTATCCCTGTGTATCAATACATTTTCCTATTCTTGAATAGAAAGGTTGTGGTCGGGCTGAGGGTGGGTCTGACCCACCCCTGGGTGAGTCAGAACAAGGTCTCTGGGTCCTAAATCCAGAACCAACAATTGTGTTTACAATAAATATAGTATATATTCAATTTAGCAAGAAGAAAATGAAGCAATGTGTTTTTCTTCATAATATACACACACGCGCGCCTGTGCGCGCACACACACATACACACACACTTTGTGCAGGCATTCAGCCATAATAACAACATACTGCCTATTTTGTACATATTACCAGTGCTAGGAGAACAGCTATGCCTTCCCCCTTTCCCATGCAACAATGTGCTGTCACTTCAGAAACATCTACAAAATATTATAGATGTCTTGAGCTAAATAATAAACCAGTACCAATGCCAGAGGAAGGTCCAGGAAGTTCCATAGAGCCAGGTAGTGCTTAAAGTGGGAAGTTTCTTCATAATAACAGACGGTTTGTTGTTGATTTCTACCTTAAAATGACTTTATTTTTTACCTTGGAATTTTTATTCAATCCTATGTAACTTTGGATCATACTATTTATTAAAATGTCTGTTTTTATTCCCACTGAATAACTGGTCTCAGTATCTTGTGACAGTAAGTTCTGCAGGTTAACACCTTGAAGCAGTGAATACTACACAGTGTAATTATACATTATGTGCAACAGTATTTCCTTCTGTCGGTTTTATATTTGTTGCCTCTGAACTTCATTTTCTTTGTGCTCATACTAAAAGATTCAGAATTATTTCTCTCTATCATTTTTATACTTGTGCTATACCCCTTTCATATTAAACCCCTATGTAGTTCTAATTTTGTTGTGGCACATTATACAGTACACATTTGTCCAAAAATGTGAGGTAGATTTTCTAAAGAGAAACAGCTTTTGCTCACTGGATGATGTGATAGGACCAAAAATAATCATGTAGTCTCAGATGAGTGTCGTGTAGTCATGTAATCATCATGTAGTCTCAGATTTGAGTGTCTAGGCTTTGTGAAGACATTTTCAACCCAGCGTTCTTTGTCTTGTGGGTTAAACAATGTTTGATCTTTTCCCCACCCCCACCTTGCAGAATGAATCTTTTTTTTGGGCGGGGTGAGGGGAAGAAAGTCTCTTCTAACTAAAAGTTACTCTACTCTGACTTGATTTCAGTGTGCTTAGGTGTGGGTGCAGGTCTCTAAATTATAGAGTCAATTTCCCATCTGTAAGAGGTTAAACCGCTGCCATTATAGTTCCTGACACATCATGGAACATCAGCAATACTACCAATTAAACTATGCCGCCTACAGAAAACCACATAACTTAGACGGATTTTGCCTCAGGCTTTTTGAATGTTTGTGCCTAGGCTTAGATATCAGCAGCAATCTAGCTTCAATAGAATGGAGCTCTGTGTGGTTTGACTTATCTGAGAAATAGGGTAAAAGGAGTTAACTTAGGTATTCTACATGAAACTGAGGGGTGCAGCATAAGCATACCCAATGTCTCATTGCCCCTGTGAAAATGTCTCAAACATCTGTTTTGCTATTTGTGAATTAAAGACTCACGCATAAAATAGTCACTCTAGGCATCAGGCATCTACCCACCTCCTGACATAAAATTGTGATGCTGAGAGAGCACTCTATTTTACACAGTATCTTTGTGAAACTGCTTTTTTGGTTTTTTGTTTGTTTGGGTGGGATTTTGGCGGGGGGGATTTGATAACCATAAAAGTAATCGGCAATGAGACATGAAGCTAGCCAAAGAACCAGAAGAAGGTTATTTCTGATAGCACAGAGTTCTGGGCAGGCTAGGCTGCATCTAATACATAAGCTATCTCAGATATTTCTACCTCATAGAGCACAGGGCACAAACACAAATTCTTGCTGCTGAACTACTCCTGTGATTATGATGGCACACTTTGGTAAAGCACTATTTGAAGATGCTGTATTTAAACAGATTTTCTTTTGGCTGGAAAGATAAGTCTAAAATTATCCCCAAGCATTACTGTTATGCCAAAAAGGAGATAGATACCTAAATGCCCAAAGTGACTATAAGGCCAATATTTGAACACAGAATAATAAATAGCCAAGCAGATGTTTGAGCATCTGCACAGAAACAACCACAGGCATCAAGGATTAGGAACAAGATGTTAGATTCCGCAGATTTGAAATGCTATGAACTAAATAAGAATAAATATCTGAACTGAAAATCAGTTCAAGACAGATGTCCAAGTGAAAGAAACTGGCTATGAGTTAAATATTCATGACAGAGCCACCTGCTAATAAACTGAAGGCAGTAGGCACCAATCCCAGTATAACGATAGGTCCATGGAATTCAAAACAGGATGAGTCATGAAGTAGTAGAACTCAACCACAGAAGAGGGATATAGCAAGAAATACCTATGAAGCACAGCAAAAAATACCACCAAACAATAAAACTAAGCAAAGCTTCTATAACTTGCTATAAAATGTCTTAAAAACTATTGCAAATAATCTTTGGATAATTAGAAAGGGGGGAGGGGAAAGTACACATAAAATGAACATATTTTAATATTCACATTTTGAAATCAAACTATCTGGAATATTTAACAACATAAATGTCTAGCTTAGGATAATTCATGGAATGAGTGCTATTAGAGATAAAAACAGTTCACAATTACTTCACAAATAAGTACTTAAACAAATAGGATGAGTGAAGAGATGTATTTTACTGAATAAATAGTCATTGCATGTAATATTTTTAATTATTTTACAGAATTAATAAATTTTTAATGTATCATCAATTTTTTGTATTAGTTTCAAAAAAGCCTTCCATGTGGTATTAACTTATATTAATTACCTCAAAAGCAGTCTCACCAACCTAGTTCAGGTTTCCACAAGTAACCTATTAATATCAAGGAATATTTGCCTGTGGCTGCATCTACGCGAGACGCTGACTGCACAGTTGTCACTGGGCAGTCATTTAGTACTTTTGTATACCTGCTTTTAGTATTTGTGATTACCTGCTTTTGATCTGTGTATATAAGTACTAAATTACTGTGCACTAACCAGAGTTGCTCAACAGCTTTTAGGTGGCACTGATTGCACAGTAGCTCATTACTACTGCGCATTAACAATACGTCATGCTTCATGCCATGCAACACTACTGCACAGTAGTAATGAGCAGGGATCCTGGTTATCTCTGTTAAAAAAAAAATCCCCAATCTTTGGATTTAAAAAAAGTTCCACACACTGTTGGATTTTAAAAAACCTCCACACACTGTTTCTCAAAATCTGTAACAGAGGAAATTCCT
>NW_005841993.1:2433405-2436180 GCF_000455745.1 Alligator sinensis
CTGCTGACCTAAATGCCAATATTGTCACCATTTTTAAAGGGGGAAATAAGTCTGAATGTGGAAATTATCAAGGTATCACCGTCCTCTTCATTGCTGGGAAGATGCTTGCTCAAATTTCACTGAACTGGCTTGTCCCTTTTGCCAAAGAAATACTTCCTGAATCTCAATGTGGCTTCAGACCATAGTGAGGCACTGTGAACATGATTTTTGTGGCCTGGCAGTTCCAGGAAAAATGCTGAGAACAATGCTAGGAACTGTATATGACCTTTATTGATTTGACTGAAGCCTTCAACTCTGTTAACCGTAAGGCTCTATGGCAGACCTTATCGAAGTTTGGCTGCCCAGGAAAATGTAACACCATTTTAAGACACTGAGGCAGTCATCTGGTCCCAGACAACCAGATGAATGCCTCCATTCTGTACAGTGGCTCCGCTGCAGAGCCCTTTGCCATTCAAACTGGCATTAAGCAGGGCTGCATGATTGCACCAGTTCTGTTGTCCATCTTTCTTGTGGTCATCAAGATGTTCATCCATAACCATCTGTCACATTGCATCAGCATTGACCACAGAATGGATCAATCTCTCCCACATTCATGCCAAAACTAAAGTTACTTCAGCTTCACTTGTGGAACTTCAGTACACCGATGATTGTGCTGTCATTATACATACGGAGGAGGACCTATAAATGTCTCTTAACTGCTTCTCT
This sequence comes from Alligator sinensis, assembly GCF_000455745.1. NCBI lineage: Eukaryota > Metazoa > Chordata > Crocodylia > Alligatoridae > Alligator > Alligator sinensis. The sequence goes on from NW_005841993.1 coordinate 2,434,111, forward strand.
TAAGCATACCAGTGCCTGAGACTGACCCTTAACACGAGACAAACAAAGGTTCTTCATCAATTTGCTCTGGGAAAGGTGCTTCACCAGTCAACTCCCCCAGCAAAGATCCTTGCTGGTGGACAGGATCTGGAGAAAGTAGAACACTTTGCATACCTCAGCAGCCATCCCTCAAAAAGTGGCCAGCATCAATGAGGAAATCCAGTATAGGATCTAATGTGCCAGATTTGCCTTCATAAGGATGAATCATTATGTGTTCAATGATCATGACATTAGGACTCAAACAAAGCTCCTACTATAGAAGTCTGCCATAAATCTCAACTCTTCTCTATGTCTGTGAAGCTTGGGTGACATACAGGGCTTACCTGAGAAGCCTGGACACCATCACCAGTGCTTCCTCTGGAAGATGCTTGGCATAAAGTGGGAGGATTATTGCACAAATGCCAGTGTCCTCAGGGATGTTAATGCCACTTGTATGGAAACATTGATTATTCAACATCAACTGTGGTGGAAAGAACATTGGATGTGCATGCCTCATGTATATTTACCAAAACAACTGCTATACTTCCGACTCAGCCAAGGAAAAAGGACACATGGTGAGCCAGAGGAAAAGCTTCAAGGACACTCTTAAGCCAAATATTAACAAGTGTGGCATTAACACCACAGACAGGAAAAACTAACTCTGGACAGGACTAAATGGCAACACCTTGTGAGAGAAGGTATATCTTACTTTGAGGAAAATTGTCTTGCCTGGGAGATTAAAAAAAAAAAGACAGAAATGGAAGGGAAGGAAACAAGACCAGAACTCTGTGGTCCAACCGCCCTTTAACCACCACTTGTGGCATCTGCCAGAGAGTCTGTGGCTCTAGGGTCAGTCTTCTTAGCCATCAGCGGACTCATCTACAACCCTACTTGACTTGTGGGAGGGATCATTCTTGATCATAAGGGATCGCTGATGATGATACCCATAACAGAAAAGAAGTTCAGCGCACACAGACTATTTAAAAAAATGCCAGAACCCAGTCCAAGATTTGCCCCCCCCACCTAAGGGTGATTGTGTCTTCTGTTCACTACTGGTGTAAACTACACCCCTTACAGAAAACCACATAGTTTAGATTGATTCTGCCTCATGCTTTTTGAATATCTGTACCTAGCCTAAAAGTAGATTTCAAGTAGTTCAGAATGTCCCCTGCTTAGGGTATAGATGGTGTAGAACAAAGCTTTCAGGGAGGTATGTACTGGAACCATTCCCAGACCTGAGTGGGAAGGGCTTAGATTAGTCTATGTGTTTGTTTGCTTGCTTTCTGTCCCTCCTGACCATTACTTCATCATGGTAGCACCAAAGGGCCCCAATCACTGCTATCAAAGGTGTACATTTTAATCACACTTTTGTACTCATTAGAAATCTAGCTATGCACCTGCTAGGTATATATATAGATTTTGATTACCTCAGTCTGTGTTAATCTGGTACCAGCAAAGCTGTAACATGTTATCATTCAACCAAGTAGCTACAATGTCTTACCTTTGTTGTTATCTGTTCTATTAATGTCTGCATCTGTGAACAGCTAAAGTATCTTAAAATACTGAAAGAGATTAATTCTTGCAGACTCTTTAAAGCCTGCTTAATGAACATTTTTTTCAGAAGCCTATGCCAAGCCATACAAAGCTCTTGCACCATTAAATCCTGCGTGAAATTGCTATGACTCATATTTTTTAGCAGATTTAACTTTGAATTCGTTATACGGAAAGGACGTTTCCTTCTTAGAAAAAAAAATTGTGCTATTAAGAAAAAGGCTAAATTTTGGAAAAGTATAGTATATCAATGCTAATTTTGGAGGTTAGAAGAGAAAGACACTTTTCATTTATTGTTGGTTGCTACTGTCAATATAGGGCCAATTTTTTCCACTTTTATATACAGGGAGTCACACTTAATGTGTGGTCCCATTCATTTCAATGAGACTGACTGGGTGTATCTACATGTGCCTATTAATGTGGACAAGTGCCTCTATGTGTGCACCCAGGATTCTAGCACATTGAGCTGGGGTTTCATAGTTTCATAGTAGCTAAGGGCAG
>NW_005841993.1:2436202-2445668 GCF_000455745.1 Alligator sinensis
CAGGAATGAATGCTGGGTTCACAAGACCCCAGAGAGGTGATCATCCAAACTCCTCTTGAATTTGCCCAAGGTAGGGGCAAGGACCACTTCCCTGGGAAGTTGGTTCCAGATTTTGGCCACCCTAACTGTAAAATATTGCCTTCAGATCTCTAACCTAAACCTATTCTCCATCAGCTTATTACCATTGTTCCTTGTCACCCCGGGTGGTGCTGGGCAGAAAAGGGCTTTGCCTATTTGCTGTTGATCTCCCCTGATGAGTTTGTAGGCAGCCACCAGGTCCCCCCTCAGCCTCCTCTTGCTGAGACTGAACAGGTTCAACTCCTTCAGTCTCTCCTCGTAGGGCCTGTCCTGCTGCCTTCTCACTAAGCGGGTGGCCCTCCTCTGAACCCTCTCCAGGCTGGCCGCATCCCTTTTGAAGTGCAGCTCTCAGTACTGGACGTAGTACTCCAACTGTGGCCTGACCAAAGTTGCATAGAGGAGGTGTATCACTTCTCTGGACTGGCTTGAGATGCACCTTTGGATGCATGACAAGGCATGGCTGGCCTTGTTGGCTGCGGTCTGGCATTGGCGGCTCATGTTCATCTTGGAGACAATAATGACTCCAAGATCCCTTTCCGCCTCTGTGCTTTCAAGAAAGGAACTCCCAGCCTGTATGTATGCTGTGGATTCCTTCTCCCAAGGTGCAGCACCCTGCATTTATCTACGTTGAACCCCATCCTATTCTCATCTGCCCACTTTTGTAGTCTGTCTAAATCTAGTTGCAGTCTTTCTCTCCCTTCAAGTGTGTCCACCTCGCCCCACATCTTAGTGTCATCAGCAAACTTGGACAACGTGCTTTTCACCCCCTCATCCAAGTCACTGATGAAGATGTTAAACAGTGCGGGCCTGAGGACCGAGCCCTGGGGTACCCCACTGCTCACATCTCACCAGGTTGAGTACAACCCGTCCACCACTACTCTCTGGGTGGTTCCCATCAGCCATTTTTTTACCCATTGAACTGTGCAGGCAGTGGAGAGCTCCAACTGGCAGGGAGCCCTGGAGGTCAGCCTTCCAGCCTAGGGCTGCCCCCACCCCCAGCTCATGTTGTGAAGGGGCTGGCTGAGGTGAGGGTGCACCCCCACCCATCACCCCTCACCACCCCTCAGTTATACTGCTGGTAATTAGTATTCACAAGAAGGGGTAGAAATAAGTCACTGTTCTATATATCAGTATTTTATAAATCTAAATCCCTAACACAAGGAATAGATAGATCTTCTGCTTCACAGCAGGGGAGTTTTCATGTTTGATGGATAAAAAGAAATGCAACACCTTGCTTAAGTACAAACTACTGTTGAATTTCAGAAGAAATTTTTGTCACTTTTTGGCAAATGAAACACAGAAATTCCCTTTAGGGAATTTGGACATTTCACTATTATGGAAATTCCCTTTCATAATAAGTTAATTGTAGCTAGTCCATTTGTGAAGGTTCCCAAGAGTTCGTCAATCTCTTTAGTTAGACCACTGGGCCATGCTTTGTGTATTTTGTCTTATTCCTTTCCAGAGACCAAAGGTCAGTGTTTCCTTCGGTGATCAAACATACTTCCCCAAACACTGATCTTCTATACCTAATTCACGTACCTTGATGATTTCAGCTGTAGGCACATAATCCAAAGCTTGTAATTGAATGGCATGACAGTGTACCTAATCTTTTACAGCCCCCTCAGATTATCCAAACAACTGTGGAAACAAATCTTTGGAATCCATGGAGCCCCTTAAATAGCAGGGAGGAAAATATATGGTAAATTATGAGCTTCATAAGTGAACACAAACAGACTTCTTAAAGTTGTTCTCACCTTCAGAAGAGTCACAATTTTAAAGAAACCTCAAAAAAAGTAATATGGTGATCACTGTACATAGGAATACCTCCCTAAATATTATATCTTAGGGCACAACCTTGTGGTTGAAAGGGCTTTTTTCCACAATGTAACTGTGGCAGGCTTGCCAATGGCAGCCCGGCTTGATGGCTTCAGCCAGAAGGCTCAGGCCAATTGGTGGAGACATTTCCTTTCTCCACCAATCAGAAAAAGGTAAGAGACCGGCTTGCCCTGCCCTGACCTAGGAGTGAGGTGACGAAGAGGACCTGTTTAGGGGCAACCAACACGGGTTCATTAGAGGCAAGTCCTGTCAGACCAACCTGGTGACCTTCTATGACTAGGTTACAAAATCCTTCGATGCAGGGGGAGCAGTGGACGCAATCTTTCTGAACTTTAGGAGGGCCTTCGACACTGTCACTCACCCCATTCTCATTAAAAAACTAGGGAACTATAGCGCTGAAACCTACACAGTCAAATGGGTCACTAATTGGCTGCAGGTTCGCACCCAGAGAGTGGTGATGGACGGGTCCTATTCAACCTGGAGGGATGTGGACAGTGGGGTTCCGCAGGGCTCGGTCCTCGGGTCTGTACTGTTCAACATCTTCATTAGTGACTCGGACGAGGGGGTAAAAAGCACCCTGTTCAAATTCTCAGACAACACTAAGTTGTGGGGGGAAGTGGGCACACTGAAGGGAGAAATAGGCTGCAATCAGACCTAGACAGGTTACAGGGGTGGGTGGGTGAAGGGACGCAGTCAGGAAGGCCAATTATAGCTTGTCATGCATCCACAGATGCATCTCAAGCAGGTCCAAGGAGGTGATCCTCCCCCTCTATGTGACACTGGTTAGGCCGCAGTTGGAGTACTGCATCCAGTTCTGGGTGCTGCACTTCAGGAGGGATGTGGACAACATGGAGAGGGTCCAGAGTGAGGGCCATTCACATGATCAGGAGTCAGCAGGGCAGGCTCTACGAGGAGAGGCTAAGGGACCTGAACCTGTTCAGCCTCCACAAGAGAAGGCTGAGGGGGGATCTAGTGGCCATTTACAAACTAATCAGTGGGGACCAGCAGGCATTGGGGGAGTCCCTGTTCCCCCGAGCACTACCAGGAGTGACTAGAAATAACGGCCACAAGCTGGCAGAGGGTAGATTCAGACTAGATATAAGGAGGCACTACTTCACAGTTAGGGCGGCTAGGATCTGGAACCAAATTCCATGTGAAGTGGTGCTGGCTCCTACCCTGGAGGTCTTTAAGAGGAGGCTGGATGAACACCTCACTAGAGTCGTTTGACCCCAGTACTCTTTCCTTCCATGGCAGGAGGTTGGACTTGATGATCTGCTCAGGTCCCTTCCAACCCTACCAACTATGAAACTATGAAACCTGAGGGGTATTTAACCCCTCAGGCTTTCCCATTGGTCCATGCCCAATCTGGGGTGCAGCCTCAAGAAGGAACGGGCCAAGAACATGGGTGGCTTCAACAAGGGATGACAAAGACAGGGCTGCAGAAGACCTGGTAGAGCTCACCAGTGGGGCATAGCAGTTGCCCCACAAGTGCCTTGATGATGCCTCCACTTAGAGAGAAGCAGTAGGTGGTTGCATCACAGCCCCACCAAGGAAAGAGCTGCAGCATTGGTTCCTGGGTAGGTGCATGGAGGGTCTGGAGAGCAGAAGGGACCTTGTATGTTCAGTTATTGTCCCATCACTGCCAGATTCTCATTTGTTGATTTGCTGTCTAACCTGTGTTTTATCACTGAGTGTTCCCTTGCCTGCTGCCTGGAGGGTCCTGTTGAGGGCAGGGACTGCATACTAACTGAAAGGCCAAAGAGGATTAAGGCCTGTGCTAACATAATGTTTTGACTACCATATTTGGCTGAAATTGCCTGAGTTCAGGGTTAATAAGAGTTCTTATCTTTGTAAACCTATATTGCTAAATATAATTGATTTTATACACACACACCATACACACACACACACATCTATATCTGTATCTATATCTGTTTGATATACTATTGTACAATTAAACCTGTAAATAGTTAAGTATCACTGGGTGTCCCTGGTCTCTGCTCTGCTCTGTAGGGAAGGGAGGTGAGCTGGCCTGAAGCTAGACCATCTGACATCCCTTCAGTTGAAGAGGGGTAACCAGCCGCATACCACCTGGGTTACATAACCTCTACCTAAAGAAATAGGAACTTATTTTTAAACAAAACAAACAACTCATCTTTTTAGCATCAGGGTTAAGTATTTGTTAATTGATTCAAAACTGATACTGGTTTGTACCATGATAACATGGTATCAACCTACTCCAAGTAGGTGTGGTGAAAGAGGATTTATTCAAGTTGTTTAGCACAACAAGCATGCCTGATTGTATATACGTTGAAGGAGAAGGCACAGTAACTAGATGACAAGTCAGAGAACAAATTTCACTCCTTCAGGAAAATTAAAAATAAAAGGTTTTTAAAAAAAGCATTTTAAAGCTAACCATTTTTTTTTATTATTGTGTTTCTATTCATAATTAATTTACAGTGGCTGCTATATTTTTAAATCATTAAAAGGGTGCTATGTTTAATTATTTTTGTTAGCGCTCATACATTTAACTTTGAATTCATTATACAGAAAGCATGTTTCCTTCTTAGAAAAAAAGAATGGTGCTATTAGGAAAACAGCTACATTTTGGAAAAATATAGTATATCAAGGGTATTTGGATGGTTAGAAGAGAAAGACACCCTTCATTTATGGTTTGTTGCTAATGCCAATATAGGGCCAATTTTTGGACAGGGAGTCAGACTTTTTTTATATACAGGGAGTCAGACTTTTCTTAATATGTGGTCCCATTCATTTCAGTGAGACTGTCTTGAATAGTGTCTAATATATATATAATATTAAATATATATTTAATATATAATATTAAATTCCCTTCCATATTTCTGCTATATCTAACGGTGTTTGTAAATTTGTCTATTAGTTAATTAACATGCTTGCCAATTAACTTATATATAAGCATTGTAACATGAGCTATACCTACACTTTTAAGATTATTGATTCATTGGATTTGAAATATATTACCCAGTGGTTAACTGTCTTGGATACCACCTGATTTGCAAGAGTCTGCAAGTGTTCTTTTTTCCAGAAACTGTTCCATCAGCAAATCAATAACATTACCTTTATGTTCTATTTAAGATATTCCTCCTACATTTTGTCAAAGTATCTGAAAGCCTCACAAAAGTAAATAGTTGTGACAGACACAGAGCTTGAGTATTCTGAGATAACTACCCCGTAAAATAATTTGAGCACTGTATGTGGTCAATGGGCTGGAAATACTGTGCAACTACAGAGGTTAAGTTTTTTGCTTTGTGTATTGCAGATATTGAGATATGTCCCTTAATGCTTGGATTCAAGAACTGTCCCAAGGAAAGACTCAAAGCTAGTGCACTTCAACACCAACTTGAAAGACATTGGAAACAAGCTATTAATCTTGAAGATCCTGAGCCTGTGTCCAACAGATACCAAAGTTTTTTAAGCCTGTGTTGGAAATAAAAAAATATAGAACTACCAATAGTTAGTGACAGTCATATGGAAAGGGATAATCAGAACACTGAAGACCTTTTAAAGGACATTTTTTCAAGCTTGTGAGATAATCTTTCTGTGTTACATGACCATGGCAACCTGATCCTGGGAGGGAGAGAATTGTGGAAAATTATTTAGTGCCCTGTAAGCTTGACATGTTGTTGTTAGGTTCAAGCCAGAGGGGTGGTTGTTATGCCCCCTGGTGACTGTGTGGCTCTTACCTGGCTCTATCTCTAACGTACCCTCCCTTAGTTGCTCACCCATCACACCTTGTTTTTATTGAAATTAAGTAAGGGAGGCTGCCCACGGGCCTTACAGTGAGCCTGCATTCAGTTCCTCCCCTATACCATGGCCCAAGCCTTGCAGGTGTTAGCATTTCAGATGTTCCTTTCCCTTAGTTTTACTCAGGACTCTTAGAACCTTTGGGTCTCTCTGCCTCTTCCTCTGGGCCCTCAGACCCGTGGCTCATCACATAGTCCATCTTGGGACCTACAGACTTTTTAATCCCCTGCTCAAACTCTCTCTGGCAGGCAGGTCCTCTGTTCCACCCTGCCACTCAGCCCCTGCTCTGGGCTGTCTGTAGGTCTTGAGCCTATCTCCAGCAGGGCTCAAAGCTTGTAAGTGCAACAATAGTATCAACATAAAACAAAGACCCCCTTGCCTATAAGAAACCTTCCTTCCCTGTCCCAGGTCATATTCTTTTTTTCCCTAGCCTGCAGAGTTGTTATGTTTCCACTACCTTCCTTGGTCCTTCAGGAGCCCTTCTGCAGAGAATTCCTTTCCTTGGGACTCTCAGAGCTAAACCACCTGGCCCGCTTAGGCACTGAGCTTATCTAGCCTCCACCTGGCCCTCTTCCAAACAGGTGAGCCTCCAATCGGTCCCCCACACCACCTGGAAGCCTCCAATCAGCCCCCACACCCCAGTTCCCTTCTACACATGTATGTACTGTCTGATCCACTAATTACTTTGTTTGGGGATGCTTTGTTACCTGCCATTACTCCTAAAAGAGGGATGGAAATACAATTAAAAAAGTTCTGGCACCAAAGGGAAGCACATCTGAGTTACATAACCGGGCGTGAGCCTGGATGGCACAAGCCCCCAGCACTGATTAAAAGGGAGATGCTGGAAACTAGGCTGGGGGATGCTGGAAACAAAGTAGCTATACTGGTAGCCCAGCTGCTACAGGCTCCAGCTGTGTAGAGAATTGGGCAGTGATATTAAGGAGGCTTTCTGGTCCTGGCAGATAAGTGCTGTGGGGAAAAGAAATTGGGGGATGAAGATGGAGGGATGGGGGATGGAGGGAGAGGAGGGGACACTACCACTGCTCTCGAATTAGGAGTTTTATTTCTTCACTCAGCATAGCAATGGCATTTGGCAGCACCCCTAGGGGTAGGTTTAACCCATTAACTAGGGGATATCTATCGCATAGCTGTCAGGACTCTAAAAGTACCCTGGATCCACCCTGGTGTTCTTTCCCTTTCTGCAGAAATGTAGCCCTGCAGCTATCAGAACTGGGTACCTTCTGCCTTCACTCCTTGCGTCTGAACACTTAGGCATGCCCCTGGGTCTCCCCTTCACCTTTGCTGAGAGTGACAATGAACCTTGCTATTCCCCTGGTTTATCTGACTTTAATAAGCATAATTAATAATAGGGGGGTGGACAAAAATCCCCAATTTTCGGATATAAAAATATAACCCCTAATCCACATTGTTCCATGATTAAAATGGAACACCGCTAATATATATATGCATATATAGTAGTGTTTCATTCTATTCATGGAAAAATGTGGATTTGGGTTTATTATTTTTATCTGAAAATTGGGGATTTTTTTCCTCATAGGAAACCAGGAGACCTGGTCATATCCTCTTAAAATACTTGCTGATATCATTTTTTCATTCCTCCTTTTTATTTTTTCTCTTGAAGCATCACATTGCCATTAAAGCACCTGGAATAATATTTGTAAACTCATGATTTTTGCAATGGTGGAGTTAGCTAGGTTTTCCATTATCAAGTACACCCAGGTGTTTATAAACTTACAAAGAGTTCTGAGAGTCAGCACTCAGTTTCTAAAAAGTAAAAGTTTTTCCATCCTTACATTTCCACTGCTTAGTGTAAATAAATTAAGCATTACAAAAAGGTATTCCCATCTGTGCAATCTTAGTTCAGTTCAAAAGCTTATAATGAACTAGTCCTGTTTTGTTTTGGGAGTGTTGTTTTTTTTATTTATTTTATTTTTTTTTTTTTAAATTCACATAGATATATGTTGGGTCATGATCAGGGATCCTGGTTTGCTCCAATTAAAAATATCCCCAATTTTCAGATATAAAAAAGTAAACCAAAAGCCACATTTTCCTGGGATTAAAATGCAATGCCACTAATATATATTGAAGTGAGATTGAACTCTTTAAGAGGATATTTGCCAAGTGCTATTTAACAATTCGTTCTCCATCCATGCCTGATTCTGTACCTCTGTTATTATGTGGTATATATCTATATATTGTGTTTCATTTTAGTCATGCAAAAATGTGGATTTGGATTTCTTTGAATCAGAAAAAAACAGGGTCCTTGTTTATTAGCATGACAAAAATCCTTTTTGTTATGTATTTATTTCACATAGAATAGTCTGGTCCTTCTAATGATAAACATCGCTATATCTTTTAAAGGACTCTTCAGAGAAAAAAACATTTAAACCCATCAATAATTGCCACATAAAAACAGAGGTACAGAATCAGGCATGGATGGAGAAGAAATTGTTAAACAGCACTTGGCAAATATTTTTTTAAAGAGTTCAATCTTACTTCAACTCTAGCCTTTGGAAATTTCTGACATAAATAGTTTTAGAGATTGCATGCAGATTTCAAGCAGTCTTACTGTTCCTAACAATTTTCTAAGTGATATTAATAGATAGTGAGGTCATATCTATGTGGTAAATCTACTGTGATCCAGACAAGCATCTTCAAGCACTTCATACTACTCTAGGCAAACTTCTTTCTAAACCAGAAATAGTGTAATTAAGTCCACACACTGCTTTGGGCTAGTTATTAACACTGCAGAGCAACAGTGCCTGTTAGCATCCCTGGAATTTCAGTGCTTCCAGTTCAGGAAATAACCCTTCTAGAACAGTGCAGTCTGCTTGACGGACTGCTCCTGTACGTTTATTGTGTAGACATCAACTAAGTGATCAGAATGAGTAGGGGGGGAAAAAAAACGCACAAAAAAACCCCAAGAATTTTGTGGTAGGGAAAAGTTCTACTGTGTTTTATTTGAAAAAAAAAAAAAAGGTTAACCACAATTGACCATTTATTTTGCTATACTGTGTATTAAATTATTGGTTACTAATAACACAATATAAGGTTGCTGAACTTAAGGCCCAGTTGTGCTGTTAAATTAGAATATTAGAGCATATTTTGACCAAAATATGAATTGTGGCAGTTAAGCCCATTTTCAAATAAAATTCAAGTAAAACTTCAACTTATATACAGGGCTCATTGCTTACAGGGTATAGCAGCCTACATGGAACATTTGGCAAGCACTTTATACTAGGAAGATATTTAATGCAGTGGATGATATTATATGGTTATGTGAACACCCAATTAATTAATGCGGTCATTATTCCACCTCTCCCTCACACACACACTGCAGATAAAAAACAAGTATTTTCACCTTATCCAATATGTATAAAAAATAATGGATGACCAAGATATGACAGCCTTTAGAGCCATGTCATCCAGCTCAAAGGGTTCCCCATTGGTTCAGAAATCTGGCAGTGGCAGAGCTGGTACTGTTCCTCCCACCACAGAATTTCTGGACCTCTAGGGAAGCGTGCTGGCCAGATGACATGTCCCTATGCATCAGATCCAGTCTGGAGGGGATGGATGGGATAAACACCACAGTACATAAATAAGCCATTAAGATTTTAATATCATATCTAAATTCATAACAGTTACTTTCTGTTAAACCACTACTGAAGCCTTGTGTTTATACTCTATTTACACAAGATGTTTTCAACGGTATTGCAAGATCTAGGGCAAGGGATTTTTTTTTTCCCTA
>NW_005841993.1:2445678-2453200 GCF_000455745.1 Alligator sinensis
ACTATCATCATTAGTTCTATGGCAAATCTTCTTGTCTATCAGGAAAGCTGGTTTAGGAAACTGCTCTGTTTTTTAGCTCACATATTTACTTGTCCAAATTTGTGAAATATGGTAAAGATTTTAAACAAATGCTACGTAATTTTCAGTAATTACAAGCACTTGTCTAGAGCAAGTTATGGATTTTATCTCACCTGTTCAGACAAACACACACACTTACAGTATTTAACACATTCAGATTTATTTAACGATTACTTTTGGTTTAATTCCAGGTTTTGCATGACAATTATTTTGTAGGACTTAGGTTGCATAGTTTCTATTCATAGACATCACAAACATTAGACATCCTTAGAAAAAAATATTGATTAAAAGTACAAATTTTTCTGTGCCTTATCCTCAGGGATCCTGGTTTTCTGATTAAAAAAAAAAAAATCCATGATTAAAATGAAACACCACTGTGTATATGTGTGTGTGTGTGTGTGTGTGTGTGTAGATAGATAGATAGATAGATAGTGGTGTTTCATTTAAATCACAGAAAAATGTGAATTTGAAGTTATTTTTTTTAACTCAAAATTGGGGATTTTCTTAAATAAGAAAACCAGAAACCCTGCTAATAATAAGTTTGAAGGTAGTAAGGACACATTGTAGACAGGATTTGAGAAATTATTCCAGACATATGAAATGATATGAAATAAGTCTCTAAGGCAGTAACTCCCAAACTTTTTTGCTGCAACCCTAAATCTGAGTCATGAACTCCGCCCCCACCACTGACTCACTCATGCCCAGTGGTGCCAGCAGAGCCTGGGCCAGGCTGGGATCATGGGGAGCAGTGGCAGCAAGAGCTGTGCAGACTGTGCAGTGTGTGAGCCCCACAGGTGGGAGCAGCAGAGCAAGGGGCGGACCCCCTGTGACCCTGATTTGGGTTGCAACCTGAAGTTGGGAGCCACTGCTCTAAGGCTATAGGCAGAGTGGGCTAAAAGGAGGACAGGCATCTTTCTGCATGTCAGTTTCTCCTGTGGCAAGTGTTTGATGTTATTGCTTTTATCACAGTGTATGAAAATTAAAACAAATTAACTCACTTATGTTTCTTTCTTTCATCCACCCTTTCTTTTTGCTCATGTTCAATGGTAATGGGAGGGAGGGTTGGTTTTTTGTTTGTTTGTTTTGGAATGAGAGTGGAGAAGAGTTAGGCAACTTATGTCAAACTGGCAGAGAAAGGGTTGATAGAAAACTAATACAAAAACATAGAGGTAAGCAGGGACAGAAGTATGCAGCATTTTAAGAAAAAAAAATAAATCAAATTTTTGCAAAGGAGATCAGAAAAAAGAAGTAAGCATTCACAGAGGAAGTAATATTACCAGAAAAGAAGACAAGGAAGATAAAGGCACATTATGAAAGCTGAATATGCTAGAAAACAATAGCTAGCTTAGGAAAGATAACCAATATATGGATCAACATTTCAACAGAAGAGAAGAAAAAATGAAGAACTGTGGGACTACTCTTTAAAAAGATTCTGCAGGAATTATCAAAGCACTTGTATTTGACACAAAGTTGAATACATATAAAACTGTGTTTTCATTTCTGATATAAAGTTGATTAGTCTGGAGGAAGTTACAGGTCCTTTTGGATTTTGAAAACATTGATTATTTTTTGTGATATTTAAACACAGGTTAAATGTTTTACATACACAAACTGAAATGGTTTTACATGTTAAAATCTGTTACTGTCTTTAAATAAAACCACATCTCAAATCTTCACTGGTTCTTAATTAACTGTAAAGTTTCTCAGCCACCAGACATAGAAGGTTTCGTAGTTTCATAGTTGGTAGGGTCGGAAGAGACCTGAGCAGATCATCAAGTCCGACCCACTGCCATGGCAGGCAAAAGTACTGGGGTCAAACGACCCCAGCAAGGTTTTCGTCTAACTTCCTCTTAAATATCCCCAAGGTAGGAGCCAGCACCACTTTACATGGAAGTTGGTTCCAGATCCTAGCCGCCCCGACAGTGAAGTAGTGCCTCCTGATGTCTAGTTTGAATCTACCCTCTGCCAGCTTGTGACCGTTATTTCTAGTCACTCCTGGGAGTGCTCGGGGGAACAGGAACTCCCCCAATGCCTGCTGATCCCCACTGACTACTTTGTAATGGTCCACTAGATCCCCCCTCAGCCTTCTCTTGTGGAGGCTGAACAGGTTCAGGTCCCTTAGCCTCTCCTTGTAGGGCCTGCCCTGCTGCCCCCTGATCATGCGAGTGGCCCTCCTCTGGACCCTCTCGTTGCTGTCCACATCCCTTCTGAAGTGCGGCCCCCAGAACTGGACGCAGTACTCCAACTGTGGCCTGACCAGTGCTGCATAGAGGGGGAGAATCACCTCCTTGGAGCTGCTTGAGATGCATCTGTGGATGCATGACAAGGTGTGGTTGGCTTTCCTGACCGCATCCCCACACTGTCGGCCCATGTTCACATTGGCATCAATAATGATTCCAAGATCCTTTTCTGCCTCTGCACTGACAAGAAGGGAGTTCCCCAGCCTGTAGGTATGCTGCTGGTTCTTCCACCCCAGGTGCAGCACCTTGCACTTGTCAGTGTTGAAACCCATCCTGTTCTCATCTGCCCATCCCTGTAACCTGTCTAGGTCCAATTACAGCCTATTCCTCCCTCCTAACATGCCCACATCCCCCCACATCTTAGTGTCATCAGCAAATTTGAATAGGGCACTTTTTACCCCCTCGTCCAAGTCACTGATGAAGATGTTGAACAGTGCGGGTCTGAGGACCGAGCCCTGGGGGACCCCACTGACCACATCCCTCCAGGTCAAAAATGATCCATCCACCACCACTCTCTGGGTGCGGCCCTCCAGCCAGTTAGTGACCCATTTGACTGTGTAGGTGTTGATGCCATAGTCCCCTAGTTTTTTAACGAGAATGGGGTGAGAGACAGTGTCGTTGGTTCCCCCTAAGCATTACCTCCCCTGCTGGCCCCTCGTGGACATGCACCAGGATTATTCTCTCAAAAATCTTACCCAGGATCTAGGTAAGACTAACTGGCCTATAGTTCACTGGGTCCTCCTTCCTCTCTTTCTTTGAAAATGGGAACCACATTGGCCCTTTTCCAGTCCTCTGGAACCACACCAGAGCACCACGAGTGCTCGTAGAGCCATTCAAGGGGTCCCGCAATGACCTCTGCTAATTCCCTCAGCACTCTGGGGTGGAGGTCATCAGGACCTGCTGATTTAAATATATCCAGTCCCTCCAGAAGCTCCCTGACTAGATCCTCACTGACCCTAGGCCTGGGTGCGCCTCCCCCGAGGCCTGAGGGGGTCCCGGCAGATGGGCTGATCTGGTTCCTGCTCAGGAAAATGGAGGCAAAGAAATTGTTAAATAGGTTAGCCTTGTCATCTGGTGTGACAACCAGATTTCCTAGTGTGTCTTGCAGAGGCCTTACGTTACTGGGTACCTTCTTTTTGCCCCTATGATTTAAAAAGGACTTCTTGTTGTCCTTGATCAGGGTAGCTAGTCCCAGTTCCAAGTCCACCTTGGCCTCCCTGACCGCCCCGCTGCAGCCCCGAGCAACCGAGGTATAGTCCTCCCTGGTGATGGCCCCTCCTTCCATTGGGTGTACGCCTCCCTTTTAGCTAGAAGACGTTCCCATATGCTTTTGGTGAGCCATGGGGGCTTTTGCACCCTCTTGTCCCTTTGATCCTTGGAATGTGCAAGTTAATTATTGGTGATATGCATGGATCCTGGTTTCCTCTGATTTAAAAAAAAATATCTCCATTTTTTAGATTAAAAAAGGAACCCTGAATCAACATTTTTCCACAATTATTATATATCGACATTTTTCTGCGATTAACATGGAACACCAATTATATATATATATATATATATAATTGGTGTTCCATGTTAATCGTGGAAAAATTTCGATTTGGGGTTAGTTTTTTTAACCTAAAATTGGGGATTTTTTTTTTAAATCAGAGAAAGGCAGGATCCCTGGTGCTATGTTTGTTATTATATCACCTTGTCCAATTGAAGCCCGAATATTCTCTCACTTATGATAGTGTAACTCCATTGAACTAGCTCCTGCCTTCTATTACTAAAGGGAAACTAGAATAACTTCAATGATCTGATTACTCCATTTCACCCTACAAAATGACATGGCAATTCCAAATGATTTCAATAAAACCATTACAATAATTTCAGTTATATATTTCAGAATAATTTCACAGGTATTAGTTAAACACCATTGTAAGTAATGTATTTCACATTAAATGGACTTTGGATAAAAGACATAGATGGCCTTTGAATCCAAAAATCCCCATCTTGTTGCTTTCCTGCATCTATGACTCTTTTCTTTTCAGCTGCTTAGAGGGGTTGCTTCAATATAAGGGTAGTAGAGAGCTCTCTTGGCCACAATTTTCATGGGTTCATGGTTACAGCTATTTTTTGGATCTGAGAGAGAGAGGTTCAAACCCTATGAGAACAATGGAGGAACAAAGATCTTTTATGTCCCGGGCAAGTGGTCTAAGCAGTAGACTGCTTTTGGAGGAGAAACAACTTTATATTGAAGTTAGTGCTATCTCTTACATAGATGCAGTTGCACAATTCTTTCTGTTCAGATAGTAAGTCCTATCTCCCATAACTTAAGAGGAAGTAAAATTTCAACCAGATGGAATTGTCTCCTAGGTCTGAGACAGATATTACATTTCTAATGCTGATCTCCCACTACATATTACCAGCATACACACATTCATTCAGCTTCTAAGAAGGAAACATTCCCTCTGCAAAAAAGATCTTCCATGTTGACACTTGGAAGTTTTCCCTTGTGTGAGACTTTCCCTCACTTAAATGCATGCCTGTATGTTTCTGCATGACTCCTCCATAATTAGGAAACATGAAGTATGAGTTTCCCCTGTGACTCTGATCTGGGAAAGTGTAGGGGCAGAACTCTGCAGCTCAGTTCCTGTTGTGGTCAGGAGGAGTTGAGCTTCTACTGATCTCCGAGCCTTCCCCAGACCATGCTCCCCTTGAATTCCTCTTGACCACAGCTGCACAATTTTGAATTCTTCAAAATCCTTTGCCCATAATTGGAGTAGTATCTGGTTTGAGACTTCTAGATTTAGGATGTTATAAGACTTCTTGGCCATCCCTGTGGTTCCTGGCAAAGCTGTATGGTCTCTCAAGACAAAGGGTCCCTGAAGGGAATCCTCTTCTGCATTTCATCCATTTTTAGGTGTAATTGTGAATGAGAAGGTAAGCCATGGAGTAGCAATAATTTAATTATTTCCTGTATAGTTTTGAATTCTATTTCCCACATGTGCTTACTGCCAGGCAGCTGTATTTTACCCAGCTTGAGACTTCAAAAGATAATTTAAAGGCTCTAAGACTTCACCCGTATGACAAGAATTCTCTGTGGCTCATGACAAGGTTTCACACTTCTAATTGGGAACTCTAAAAGCATAATTCCCTGAAGTGCAAGCAGAATCATTTTTGTTTCTTTTAGTTCTTTCCTCTCTCCTTGGGACACTTTTTACTTCACAATGTAAGGAAGACAGATGGTCCACCCATCTGCAACCATTATGTGGAGAATGTGGAGCTTTTGCTATGGTTTTTAGGAGTAGTGTATTAATTACAGGGGTTGATGGAGTTAAACTCTAGTCTGGGTTGAGGGAAGTAACATGAGGATGAACAATTTGTATCTGTCTGGGCTTATGCAAAATAGGCCTTCAGTAATTTATTGATATCATGCACTTACTGAATGGAGCCCATTGGGACAAACAATAGAAGCTCCAGCATTTGAATATTAACCTTCTCTAATAGGCAACATAGGAAATTGAATCCTGCGGTTCACAGCAGTGCTGATTGCTGGGTAAAGGTAGCTCATGGTGAAGAAACTGATTGTGTAAGTTTTAGCACTGACCACAACATTAGGCACTCACATTGTGATAACTTGGGAAGAGATAATATGCAAGACCCTTTGGGTAAATAGGGCAGATGGCTCTGGTAAGATGGTCTTTGCTTTTTCAAGCCTAAAATAATGAATTACATAAACAGGCATTCAACTTCACCTGTGTAAAGGTGTAGCTCTCTAATTCATTTGATGTGGAGTCATTTTGCCTCCAGAAGGGCATTACTTTATCCTGTGGAATTGCACAGATTTCAAATTCATTTTAATAGGCAGCAATTAGGAAACTCTAAAGACAAATCCTGCATTGTCCATAAGGTACATACCTCTTTTTATTTCAATGCTGAATGTTATCCCATGCACATTTCTGAGTTGTCTGCAGTAGTAGAAATCTTCCTACTGCAAAGGGAAATGTACAGGTGTTTCAGCCTTTAGAAGCCCCATCTCCCCTGTTCCTCATGAATTCCCCAGCCTGGGCCTGGGGAAGGTGCAGAGACCAGCTGCTACTCCATTTGTCCAAGGAACCAGGAGTGACATGAAAAGCTTGTGGAGGCAGTGGTAACCTGTCTCCTGAACATGAGAGGAGTCAGGCTACAGGGAAATGTCTCCAAACCTGCTCTAGACTGAGTCCCCACTACTTATTTATTTCTAATTCAGCCACTTATCTTTATAGTTATGACCAGGGATCCTGGTTTTCTCTGATAAAAAAAAGAAAATCCCCAAGTTTCAGATTGAAAAAAGTAACCCCAAATCCACATTTTCTGTGATTAAAATGAAATACCTCGATATATATATGTCTGTATATTAGTGTTGTTTCTTTTCAACCACAGATAAATGTGGATTTGTGGTTACATTTTTCTAACCCAGAAATTGTTTCTTTGTTATTTATTTTTGGGTTTTTTTATCTGAGAAAACCAGGATTCCTAGTTATGACTAAACACTGACAATAGGGCAATGGCATCAACATGCAAAATCTAGTAATTTGAAAATTAAATTCAGATCTTTCTCACCCTAGTCTAGTCTCATGCTTTAACGTTTTCCTCATTCTTTATAATAGTCCATGCTCCTTGAAGGAAAAGAAGAATGTATCCCATGGCAAAGGCTAGAATCCATGCTGGCAATAGCTTGTCAGAATAATGACCTGATCTTCTTCAGAAAAAGCCGCATCAAGAAGAAAGAGGAACACATAGTCTGTAGTAAAGTGTGGAAAGTGCAACTTATTTTACTTTACAACAACCCTGTTTTCAGTAGCTAAGTAATTATTAGTAGAGACCTATCAAATCTGTAGTGGTTACCCTATGATTTTGTGGTCTGAGCATGCCACTAGTCACCATTTTTGCAATGGAGCATGACACCCTCCCCCCCCGATTAACCGAGGGGTCCCAGAAGTCCTGCCCATCCCCAGAGATTTACAGATGGTTATCTGCCAATCTCCGGGGAGGATCATGACTTCTGGAGCCAGAGCACCATCTGTTGGCCTCCAGGGAAGGGAAGAACTTCTGGAGCCTCTTGACCAATCAGAGGCTTGGGTGACCTGGCATGCCTCACTGTGAAAATCTCCCCCACCTCTCCTTCCCCCCATGCTTCAGGACACTAGGGCTTCTTGCCATTTTCTGTTTTTTCAGTACTC
>NW_005841993.1:2453210-2460796 GCF_000455745.1 Alligator sinensis
CCCCCCCCCCCCCTCCTCCGAAGTGCTGGCCATTTCATACTTTTTTTGCAGTCCCCATGCTTTTTCACAGGGTGCCTACCCATTTCAGAGTTTCTGCAAAAATCACAAAATCACAAATTTGGTAGGTCCCTAATTACTAGCCAACACAATCGTTTATGCTTCCTAATGATCCATGTTTGTTTCAATCAGTCTCAGTAACTCCTCTATATTGCTTGGGCTCAGACTCCCAGAATTCTAAATTCATAATTTACTCAGAATATTAGTAAATTATACTCCAGCACGTGGGGCTTCCCTCCCTGCTGTGTGAGTGCAGGGGCTACACATCAGTGGCAGGGAGTTCTGGCAATACAGGCAGCCATATGGAAGCTACACCGCTCACTGCAATGTGCAGTGCTGGCAGGAGCTGTGTCCCACTGGACACCTGCACTCTCAGCACCCCACCTGCTGCTGTGCAATGGGGGGAGTGCAGGGGGGTTCTCACCCCCCCACCTCCCTCACACCCACACTCTGCCCCCACAATGCCCCATATATACACAACCCCGCAACATATCCTATGCCCCACCACACAGAGCCACATCCCCTCACAGCCCCCCACACCCACATCCTACCACACACTCACACCCCACCATACACATCCACCATACACACACACACCACTCACACATCACACACACACACACGTCACATATACCACACACACATACCCCCATAGACAAACACCACAAACACATACCACATGCACACATACTACACACAACACACATACACACTACACCCACACACCCCCCACACACCACACATGCATAGCAGACATACCACACACACAACACAGAACACACACTCCACACACCCCATACCCTCCCCCACCCACCCCATACACCCCACACACATGCACGCCACACACCACACACATGCACCACACACCACACACCACACACACAACACACCACAAACACACCACACATACCATATACACACCACGCACACATCACAAGCATACACACTCCCCCCAGAATATACATAACTAAGAATTTATTTGAGAGTCATTATGCAATCTCATCTGTATACACTATGCAAACACAAATCATGACAAAAATATGTTTTATAATAAAATTAAAATACGTTCTAGTAGGTGTTTGACTTTTAGTGTATGATTTGCTTTTTATTCTGGTTCCAAGATGGCAAACCCCCCACTCCCAAAAGGAGTATTTCCAGAGGGTAAGGGGAAGGACTTCCAGTGACAAAGGTCAGGGGTTAGGAGCTGGGACATCTGGTCCTAAAATGGTGACAAAGGGGAGGGGCAACTGTCAAGGGATG
Organism: Alligator sinensis; assembly: GCF_000455745.1. NCBI lineage: Eukaryota > Metazoa > Chordata > Crocodylia > Alligatoridae > Alligator > Alligator sinensis. Next base: position 2,454,528 of record NW_005841993.1, read on the forward strand.
GGGCTACCCATGTGGCCCTCCACAGCTCACCAGAACTCCTTAAGCAGCCCTCCACACAAAATAATTGCCCACCCCTGGCATAGGCTGACAGATCTGGCCTCCAGAATAAGAGATTTAATTGATATAGATATGTAGATTTATATGTTGAAACAGAGCAGTGGGGTAGCATAGAAATTAATGGCAAGAATAGCTGGAGGAATACAACTTGGTATTATGGATAAAAATTGGATATATTTTCTCCCTGAATTTTCTGGCAAATTTCACTCTGGTGTATCTTGTTTCAAAATGTGGCCCCAATGACATTCTTGACAAAACTACCACTGACTTAAATCATGCCAACATTTCATCCCTGGCTGTTTTTTGTCTTTCTGTTGAATACTGACTTAAACCATTGCTATTTTATGGTAATAGACATTTTGGCCGAGTCTAGATGAGAGTGGCTGGGGGGGATGTGATGTTGGCCACACATTTATGTGTTCCCCTTGCTTCAAGGAGGGATGTGATGTTATCCACACATTTATGTGTTCCCCTTGCTTCAAGGTACCAGCATGTGGGGGGTGTTGACCCTGGGTCAAAAAAAACTCACATGAAAAAATAGTGGAGTGGTGCATGTGGGAGCAGCGTGTGCTGCCCAAAACTGGAGCCTGGCTGGTCAGAATCATGCTCCAGCTGCCAGCCAGGTTCCAAGTGTCAGGATTGCCATGGCTACACCTCCCTGAGCCCCCCCAGAACCTCAGATAAGGCTGTGCTGGACCCAGCCTCCTGTATCCCACCTGGGATAACCTGCTATATGCCAAAGGGCATATGGCACAACTGTTCCCCAGGGACAAGTAGCAGTGACACAAGGTTTGCCACTGCTTCCTGTCCCCTGGGAAACACGTGTCCACATTCATCTGGATGCAGCCTTTGAGTGTGTTTTTTAAAAGTGCCATGCCAACTTTTGCAGGCATGAAAAGTTCTGCTAAGAAATATACATATAACTTTTATGCTTCAAGGGCAAAGGAAATAATGCACACACAGAGAGATCTGCAAATGCTGAAAGTAAAAGGATATTCTTGTAAACAAAGTCAAAAGCATAAAACACCCTCTTAGCTTTCTTTCACTTCTACTACTCAGTGCCTTTTGTCTTCCAAGTACTGCACATCAGAGAAAATAAGAGACTTCTGGTTCTTTGAAGAGGCAAAACACACATATATAAATGAGACTGTAAAGTCTCTCAAGTTGAAAAAAGAAATGTCACTGTTATATTGATATCAACAGTAAAACAACACAAAGAACCATTTACAGATATGCGATGATAATTAAGAGAATGAAATCATCATCAGGGTTTCTGGTTTTCTGTGTTAAAAAAAATCCCCAATTTTCAGATTAAAAAATGGAACCCAAACTCCACATTTTTCTATGATTAAAATGAAACACGCTATACATTTATCTCTATATTAGTGGTGTTTCATTTTAATCATGGGAAAATATGGAGTTTGGGTTACCTTTTTTTAAGCTGAAAGTTGGGATTTTTTTTTTAATCAGAGAAAACCAAGATCCCTGGTCATTATTAAATCAGATTTTTAAAAGATGGTATGTTTACACGGTGAAATTACTTTTGCATGAACATCAATAAGGAACCAACATGTAACATTCAGCTCTACATTGATGTAGCTTACACAAATGTGGTATAGAATTACTCTGTTGTGTAACCACCATACCTTTAGATAATGGTAGTGTGCAGATGAGAAACCAAAGAAATGGAAACTGAGTTTATCAAGTAAATAGCACCTATTATATATATATATATATATATATATATATATAGGTTTTATAAATAAAGCCCTGAAGTATGCTGTGACACTGAGAACCAGATCCTATTCTATCTATTAGACAGCTAGGTACATTTAAGTGGGTGACCCAATTCACATTTTTAAAGTCTCTGAAAAGCAGTTAACAAAAAAGATGGATATGTTTTCCTCTTACTCACTGCTCTTTGTCACTAATATTAAGATTAAGATGATGATCTGCTATCAAATTACACACTTTCAATGTTTTTTTCAGGGACTTGAATACAACAGGATAGGATCACACTTAGATACTCAAAACAAAATGGAACAAAATCTGGCCTTGACAATATGTTTACACAGCACAGTGTAGAGCCACATAGATACACCTGACCTAGTTCTGAACCAGCTGGCTCAGGTACTACATATCCATATTAGTGCTGTCCTCTGCCCAAGCTAATTCTACTGTGCTTCTCAAAGTAATATGGTTATCTTTTTTTTTTTTTATAATTTGTAAAGTTTAATAAATTTTACTTCACTTTCATTCCTGTTGTTTTCTTAATAAAAACAAATTAAAAGAAAAGCTTTACTTTTTTCTGTGGGGTTTTTAGTTTCCTCCCAACATTTTCTGGTCTTTTTCACTCTCTTTGCTTGACGAGTCCTTGTCCAGATTGAATCTCTACCCCTTGTAATTCTTCTTAATCACTCACCAAGCCGCTTGCCATCTCTCTCTCTCTCTAGCTGTCACATTCTTCTTTTTCCTCCCTGCTCCGTGCCATGTTAATCTTTTTTTTTTCATCCGGGTCTCTTCCCATCTCTGCCCCTCTCGTGGCCACTCAAAATTCATGGAGCAATGACTCTGGAAATGTCATTCTCAGTGAGATCTCTCTTCTCCTGCTGGCTTCTGCCTGCTCTTGGACAGCAACTGGATCCTCCTTCTTTCTTCTTCCTCACAAGTTTTAACCCATGTTTCTTGCTTCTAGAAAAATGCTTTGACTACCAGGTCACAGAACAGATAGCATAAGTAGCAGTCTTCAGCCTCTCCTTTTGAAGTCAGTCTGCTCGGCAGCCAAGAGAAGAATTTAGTTTGGATGCGGATGTAAGGAAAGGTTGTGTGGCTCCATAGGATGAATGGTTTCCTACAATGGAAGGGGTTGGTCCTGGGGCTGGTTTTGTTCAATATGTTCATCAAGATGTCATAGAGTGCACCCTCAGCAAGCTTGCAGATCCCACCAAGATGGGGGGGCGGGGGGAGTAGTAGATATGCTGGAGGCTAGGACTAGGATTCAGAGTGACCTAGATAAATTGTAGGATTGGGCCAAAAGAAATCTGATGGGGTACAACTAGGACATGTGCAAAGTCCTGCACTTAGGATTGGACTGTCTCATGTACCAGTACAGGCTGGGGGATGACTGGCTGGGCAGCAGCTTTACAGAAAAGGACCTGGGAATTATAGTGGACAATAAGCTCAATAAGCCAACAGTATGCACTTATTGCAAAGAAGACTAATGGTATACTGGGCTGCATTAGTAATGTTGTCAGCAGGGCAAGATAATTGATTATTCCCATCTATTCAGCACTGGTGAGGCCACATCTGGAGTAGTGTTCAGTTTTGCAGCTGCCCCCCCCCCCACACACACACACACCCCCTACAGAAGGATATGTACTAATTGCAGAGGGTCCAATGGAAGGCAACATAAATTATGAAGGGACTGGAGGACATGATTTATGAGGGAAGACTGAAGGAACTAGGATTATTTATTCTAGAGAAGAGGAGACTGAGATGGAATTTAATAGGAGCCTTCAACTTCCTGAAGGGGGGTTCAAAAGTGGACAGAGCTAGACTGTTCTCAGTGGTGGAAGATGAAAGAACAAGGAGCAGTGGTCTCAAGTTGCAGCAAGAGAATTTTTGGTTAGATATTAGGAAGAATTTTCTCACTAGAAGGGTACTAAAACACTGGAACAGGTTACCCAGGGACGTGGTGGAAACTTTGGAGGTTTTTAAGACCTGGATAGACAAAGCTTTGATTGTGATGATCTAGTTTGGGATGGTCCTTCCTTGAGCAGGGAATTGGACTAGATGATCTCCTGAGGTTCCTTCCAACCCTCATTTTCTATGATTCTATGATTCTAGGGTGGGCCTCTACTCCTAACAGAGCTGAAAATGTACTGTTCATGCACTGAATATTAAATACAATGTTCATTGCATTGACTTTGAGGAGAAGGCTAGAGAGTCCTTTCCATAATGCCTAGCCTATGGTTTGGAGATACAGATTGTAGCTTTCCTGGGGTGAAGGCTGCCTATAACCTAGGGAAATGGCCTTATTATTAGGTATCTCAATGAAAGGTAGAATTTTCCCCCTGCTTTGTATGGGGTGTTCCTATTTTACTACAAGATAATACAGGATACTACAGGATAATCCCAAACTTTGTGGGATTCTACAAAAAAGCTACAGCTATATGGCCATGTACCTTCCACTTAAACATGTGAAGGAGAAATAGAATATGGCTGACAAGATGTAGTTCTTGTCTTCTAGCAGCACATTTGGATGGAGAAGGGACAGATTTTAAGTATCTGCTTTCTCATTCTCATATGACCCGATAATTATATTTTATTTTTAGAAGATCTCTATAAGTAAGTTTTATAGCTTAGCATTTGTACAGTTTATACTCCCCTGGATGTAAGATGAAAGCATCTTCATTGTTGGACTTCACATTTGACTTGAACTTCACCAAAGTTGAACAGCACATAACCAATCCCATTGACTCCAGTAGGATTGTTCTGACAGAATATGGTTGTTCTCAATGGAATTAGGATTTTTTAAAATATGATTTAGCTGTTGTGAGCTAGCATCAGTGAATTATGAGTTACCTAGATGAAAGCAAAGAGATTTTCAAATATATTCTATCTAGTCCATGTCCCAGACTCTTCAAAGGAGGTCAGAAGTGTCTTTATTGCTAAGATTAAAAAAAAAGCCAACATAACTACAAAATCCTTCAGAGATAATAATGAGTTATATTAATTATGATATTATTTTATAATAATTAATAACCTTTTATTTTCCTCTCAGAGGATCATCACCTTGTTGTGGCAGAGAGGCTTGCATGTTTCAATGACCCCAAGAGTGATGCTGTCTGGAGCTCATGCTCCTGGTAGGGCTATCCATGGAGGTAAGGTTGAGTGGGGGGGTTCCAGACAAAGAACAATCTGAAGGTAGAAGAAGGCTGCAACGGAGAAGTGGCCCCAGTCATCATGGTTTACCATGCCACTGAACCCGGCCACCAACCATCAAGATTTTGTGGACCTGACTGCGCACTGGAGTTCCCATGCTAAATATGCCATGCGTAGACTTTTGTCAGGTCCAAAAGACCTGTGATGATGGAGAATTGGTGATGTGGGCAGGGCTCTGATACCCTGGAAGCCCCCAGCCAAGAATCTGCACACAGGTGGCAGATGTGCGATGGTCATCGGGCACCTGTGCTGGGACTCAAAGGGCAGACAAAGGAAATGATACAAAGACATGCCCAAGGTCACCCTCAGTCATGGAGGCATCAACACCAATGGCTGGGATTAGCAAGCTGCTGACCATTTGGCATGGTGTCACCTGGTCCACTAAGGTGCATGCCACTTCAAGGCCCAACGACTCAATACCAAGGCAGAATGGTGGTGGAGGAAGGAGAAGGAGACCAATCCAAGGCTGTATATCCCACTCCCCAATGCAACAACATGCTCCCGTTGCCAAACAATGTGTGCATCCAGAATCGGGCTCCTGTGTCATCTGAAGATCCATCAAGCCTGACAGATATCATCCTCAACTTTGAAGGACCTTTCAACTCTCTTGTGGCCCAGTTTACTCCCTTTTACTTACAAAAGGAGGTGCTGACTCCCATGAATTAATCTAAGAGTCAGTCAAACTTAAAAATGAGCTGTAGCAAGGTCAATGGTATAGACAAAATGGAAAATGAGCAACAGTTAATCAAGAAATGTATGTCCATCTAATTTTGAACTAAAGCAAATGCTTCTGAAAATAGAATATTCCCTGTTCAGCAATGTTTTTGGTATATTTTCTTTATACAGAAAGAATATATATGTATATACACATATATATTCTTCAAGGGCACTGTGAATATCTTATTTTAGAATATAAAAAGCTCCATGAACAAGAAAATGAAGATCAAATTCTCCTAAGGATGAAAACTGTCATTTTAATATTTTTCTATATGTGTTTCTCCTTTTTACTACACTTCACAGCTCAATATTGGCACAGACTATTTCTATTAGTGAATCATTCTATCTTTCATCTATTTAAGGGAAAAACCCTGAAATTTTCTTCAATAAAAAGGTATCATGATGAAAAGTGCTGTCTTAGGTATGGATTTTATTTAGGTGCTCAATGCTCCAGAAATGGATGGTAGAAATGCAACATATTTGATGAGTGTTTAGGCAAATTTATATTCACATTCATATTCACTAATGGCTTGACATGGAGATACAATACT
>NW_005841993.1:2460827-2470616 GCF_000455745.1 Alligator sinensis
CCCCCACTCCCCTGCTTTTTGCAGTCTTGTCACTTCAGTTTGCAACTGTGAATTATCTCTTAGGTAGAGAAATAACTGTAAAGGATTGTGGGAGTTTTGTTTCTTTTAAAATCAGGAATTCCCTAAACCATATGCCTTCCATTAACCTCAATTTTCATTTTTTAACTCGGGCTGTTTCATTGAGTTAAGTGATAGTAAACTCCCAAGAGCTATAATAGTGAAAGTTTAAGACAATTGCTTTATTATGATAGGAAATCATCCATGCCTACAAATTAGAACAAGCACTTTATTACCACAGTGACACAGCAAAGAAATAGCAGGGAATTTTCCCCATTATCATTCTGGTCCCATGTTTCATCTAAAGTGGATTCTTATATGTTATCTAAATATAGAGTGCCTTAAGATATGTTAAATTATAAACTATTCCAATTACATTTCTTAGCTAAAAAAAGTCTAAATCACCTTCTAATATACAACAAACAGAAAGGAAGTCTAAATATTAATTTCATTGGCATTTCATCAACTTGATATTGAATGCAGATTGATTGAAAGATATTATAGCTATTCATGAAAAATAGATAGCTTTCTCATTTGCCATTGATTTCCAAGGAGATTTTCACATTCTTTTTACTCTGAATTTCATTGCATTTTGCATATATTATAGTATGGTGGCAGCTACGTGTTTCTTAGAAAACAAAGTTTTATGAAAAAAGTTAAGCAATAATTTTTTGTATATGTTAACTAAACTCTGTTTCCATTGGTACATTGGACTGACTGTTTTCCATCTTCTCAGCAGAGGAGTCAGAGAAAAAAAAGACACAGAGACAAAACTCTGTGCCAGACTGATCTTTAAAAGCAAACAGAGAAGTGCATGCAGAATGGTATTCACCATTTCCTTTATAGCACAACATATTCCTGCACTACCTCCTACCCAATTTTTAGGAGAAATTGGAGGGTTTTCACAAAGCTAGTACTTCTCAGGCTATTATCTGTAAGGTAAGGAGGTACATATCTTCTATATAAATTAAATCTCTTATTTCAGAGGCCAGATCTGTCAGCCTACACCATGGGTGAGCAATTATTTTGGGTGGAGGGCTGCTTAATTAGTTTTGGTGTACTGTGCAGGGCCACATGGGTAGCCACTCCCCTTGACTATTACCCCACACCATCTTGTCACCATCTTGGGATTGCAAGTCCTGCCACCTAAATCCTGACCTTTGCCACCAGAAGTCCTTCCCCTTGCACCCTAGCAGGACAGGTAGGGAATGCAGGATGACTTGGACATACTTTCAAGGTGGGCCGATCAAAACCAGATGGCCTTCAATGCAGAGAAGTGCAAGGTGCTGCACCTCAGTAAGAAGAACCCTCAGCATACTTACAGGCTTGGCAGTACTACACTCACTAGCACCATGACCTAAAGGGACTTGGGGGTCTTGATTGACCACAAGATGAATATGAGCCACCAATGTGATGTGGTGGTGGGCAAAGCTAATCAAACTCTGGCATGCATCCACTGATGCATCTCAAGCAAAACCAGGGAAATCATCCTCCCACTTTACTCAGCCCTGGTAGGATGGCAGCTGGAGTACTGTGTCCAGTATTGGGTCCCCCACTTCCGAAAGGCTGTGGAGAAGCTTGAGAGAGTCCAGAGGAGAGACACTCATATGATCCAAGGCCTGGAGGGAAGGTCGTACAAGGAGAGATTGAAGGACTTGGGACTTTTCAGTCTGGAGAAGACAAGGCTCAGGGGGGACTTGGTGGCAGCCTACAACTTCATAAGAGGGGTACGTCAGGACCTGGGAAAATACCTGTTCACCAGAGCTCCCTAAGGGATAACAAGGTCTAATGGCCATAAACTCCAGGAAGGTTGATTTAGACTGGATATAAAAAAAAAAAAGTTCTTTACGGTGCACATGTCCAGGGTCTGAAACAAACTCCCCACAGAGGACTCCTTCAAAAAACTGCTGGATTTATTTCTTGCTGGGATCACTTGATCCCAGCTGACTTCCTGCCTATGGTGGGGGGGGCTGGAACTGATGATCTCATGAGGTCCCTTCCAGTCCCTAATGTCTATGAAATCTATGAAACCTACTATAGCATATTTTAATTTTATTACAAAAATATGTTTGTCATGATTTGTGTTTGCATAGTGTATATAGAGGTGATTGCATAATAACTCACAAATAAATTCTTAGTTTTGTATATTCTGGTGCATGCATGTTGTGTGTGTGTGGTGTGTGGGGGGTCGGGGGTGTATGGTATATGTGCGTGGTATGTGTGGTGTCTGTGGTGTGTGTTTTTCGTGTGTGGTGTCTGGTATGTGCGATATGTTTGTGTGAGGTGTGTGTGATATGTGTGGTATGGGGGATGTGCTTTGGGTGTGTGGTTTGTGTGAGGTGTGTGTAGTATGTGTGGTGTGTGCATGTGGTGTGGATGTGTGATGTGTGTGTGGTGCATATATGGTGTGTGTTTGAGGGTGTATGTGTGTGGTATATGAAATGTGCATGTGGTGTGTATACGTGTATGGTGGATCTGTAGGATGGAGTGTGGGGGTGTAGGTATCCCCACACCCCCCAATCTCCTTCACACCCACACACTACCCACCCCAGCTCCATGCTGCCACTGCCCCGTTTCCTCTTGCGCATAGGCTCCACGCTGCCACCAGCCCCACGCTCCCGGCTCCCTCACAGCCGCAGCCCCAACCCTGGTGTTTCCCTACCTGCTGCCTGGAGCCAGCAGGAGATCAGGGAAGCAAGCAGGTCTCAGGGGCTGTGGCTACAGCATGGAAACTGCATGCTGGCCAGCCGGGCCCTTCCACCCATGAGGGTAGGAGTCAAGCAACTGGGTATGTTTTGGGGGCTGTGTGTACATGGGCTGGGCAGGGCACAAATTGTTGGGGGGACCCCATGGGCTGGATGAAAGTAGTTGACTGGTGTGATCCAGCTCATGGATTGTATTTTGCCTGCCCCTGGCCTACGTGCAATTCATATTGATATAATAATATAATGATGGAATGGAAAGACCGTTCAGTAAATGCTTCACTCAAGATTCAACATTGCCTAGATACTAATTACAGTTCATCTTATAATGTTCACTATGTTATTAAAATGCCATGAAGGTCTCCAGAGAACTGTGAAAATATCAGCTGAAGCGGCTTTAGTCTGGTCCTCCAGGCTGGGGGTAGAGTGGGGGGCTGGTAGCTCCCCCATGTAAAAATTTTCAATTGTAGTCTACAAAAGGAGTAGAAACCACTTGGAAATGGTCTGAGAACTTTTGAAAATGGAACAGGCAATGATGCATAAACCATAAAGTGAAGATGGTGATGATTATGACAAAGAGTTATAAAAAGATAAAAACATCAAATTAATTTTCCACAATGAAGCACAGGTTCAGCTAGTATTTATCTATATCATAAACCCCGCTATAGTATAAAGGGTCATGCATGTTTCCTTGTGTTTATTTCACTTTTTGGCACGTGTAATTACTTAAAACTCTTTGTTATGCTGTATTGATTTCTGTTGCTGTTGCAGTCTTCAAACTCATGGTCAGTTTTCCTTGTATAATTCTTATCTCCAACATTATCAATCCTTTCATTATTTTGTCTCCTTACTAATTGCCTGTGGAAAAAGTGATCTCTGGTTGAGTGATATTCCAGGCTAGTCCATTCTATGGAAAGGAAAATCTAAAATTTCGTTCACAACCCAAATGGAATCCACCTAGAGGTGGCAGAGATTCCCCATCTGCATCTGTGAAGTTTGGGATAAGGGCAATGGAGCTGAGGCTTGTGAGAGATAAGGAGATATCTCAGGGAAAATCTTGGTTTGTTCCTTGGGACAAGCAGTGGGGCAGGCTCTGGGGGAACCCCACAGAAGGGTTTGTGACAATATCATAATGAGATTACTTGCAGGAAGGGTTTTACCTGGGCCACTACAGAGTAAAAACCCCACATTAAGTGTTTTATTTAGTAAACATGGCCAAAATATCCATGGTAATGCAGCTCAAATGAAATTATGTTCTAAATCTTATTCCCCTTTTTTTAGATACCCAAGTCTTTGCCATTACTAGACCAAAAATATATACCATTCACTTAAGGATTATGACCCTGTTCTGCCTTACGAAGTGAATAGTTCTCTCATAGTTCTTCCCATTGCTGAGTGAACAATATTGTGGAGAGCATTGTGCACTCCTTTCATGTCAGGATCCAGTTTTATTCAGCTTAACCTGTTGGGATCAAGCTTATTTAGATGTAAGGCATGTAGGTGAAGCAGAAAGCCTATCTTATAGGAATAGCATTGACTTCAGTGCACAGTAAAGTGAGTAGGAGGAAGTACCTCCCCACCACCTTTGAACAGTAGTTTAATGATGAACTACCACAGGAAAGATGGAGGATGCTGACAATCTTGCTAAGCCAGTAGTCATTTTGTTGTAAGATAAGCAGGGATCCTGGTTTTCTCTGACTTAAAAAAAAAAATCTCCAATTTTCAGATTTAAAAAGTAACCCCAAATCCCATGTTTCCGTGATTAAAATGAAACACCACTATATATATATTCATATATTAGTGACGTTTAATTTTAATCATGGAAATATGTGGATTTGGGGTTACATTTTTAAATCTGAAAATTGAGGACTTTTTTTTTATTCAGGTAAAACCAGGATCCCTGTTTATAACACATTTATAAAGTTCCATGTATAGAATAGATGAGGGTGGGAAGATTATTGGATTCTTAAATTTAAAGTTGTCTTAGATCAGGGTAAATATGGTATATAGATGGGAGGTGTGGATTCATTAACTTGTGAGGGTTCTAAAACACAAGTCTCCTATTTAAAACTAGGCTACTGGGAAATTTTCTCCTTCTCTTCCAAGCTGTATGCATGATTTCAGTTTCAAACACTCATCCAGTGTATTCATTTATTTTGTTTTCTTTTCTTTCCCTGCCCCCCACCCCCAATCTACGGAACTGGGAACCTACGATGAGTTTATGCAAAGAAGAAATTGGAACACAACTGTGCCTAGATGGAAATAGGTGCTTTGATGGCTATGTTGGCTCTCTTCTTAGCATCTCATTAGCCCACATGTACACTCTAGGAAACCTTTCCAGACCAGACTGGAGCCATATAAAGAATCTGGTTCCCTTAGAACTTTTCTGCATGCTACATATGACAGAATAGGATCCTATTCAATGACGTAAGGTGCTTATGCATATACTCCAAGAGCCTCCTAATTGAAGTGCTCAGAGCATCTCAGATATCAGAGTCCCTGTGCTTCAAAATGGCAGTGGGGCACTTTATCTAAAGCTCATCAAACCACCATTTTGAAGTGTTGGGACACTGATACATGAGATGCTGGAGGTTGCTGGAGTGTGATTATTACCATGCTCCAGCAGGCTCGATTGATCGAGTCTGCTCATGTATATGTGTCTTTAGATGCCTAAAAGCCTTATAAATTTCACACAAATCTCTTAGAGGTGGAATAGAATCAGGGTCTGTACCAAGCAGGGAAAATGTAGGGGAAAGCATGACTCTATAGCCTCAGTACAAGCCTTCAGTATTCATGACTTTGGCCTCAACCATATCTTCCAATATGTTTATAATCAAAGACCTTGAGTTGCTTTACCATGGAAGTCATAATACTAATAAGAAAGCACTGCAAGGTGTTAACTTTTTCCCTTGGGACTTTGAGTATCCTCAGTTCTCACTAAACAATAGGAGCTGAACATTTACTATATTTTTTTTAGAACTGAAGCTTGAAGCACTGCTGAGACTAGAGCTGCATCAATGAGAAGCAGAATATTTCAAAACAGCTTGGTATTTTCTCGAGTCTTAACATCCTTATCCATATGCATATGTACATTTAAATTCACAGTTCCAAACTCCCTTTACCACAAGACACTAATGTCAATGAGCCATTTTACAAGTGCCATTTTAATTTAAATAAATCAAAAACTGTTTTTATGATCCCATTTGTAATTAATGCAACCTGCCTGTAAAGTGCAGAGTCTAATATCTCTTGAGAAGGAAATCTTGACAAAACTGAAAATGATATGCAGTAGTTAAGTAGCTCTTATTTAATTAATTCCAAGTAACAAACATATGAATCAATTTTGGGTGGGAAATGAGAAAATAAAACTAAAATCAAAGCTAAAGCCTTGGAAAATGTCTTGAACACGGACAAGTTCTTGCTGAGCAGACGTATTTCCAATTTCTTTTTGGATTAGGCAACAGGAGTTTACAAGACTATAAAGCCATTGTTTCCTTGTGAATCTTGCTCTCTCTTATTTTTGTCAATATTCTCATACATATTTTTAAGCGTTATTCAGAATAAAAACTCCATACTCAGCCAACTGTTTTTTTCTTATTGACTTCTTGTGAGAAATTTAGTATTGATACCCTGCAATCAACACCAAAGTTAGGGTAAGATTACACGTTATCATTAGATCCTGTTAAGAGCACTTAAAACTTGAACCACCACCAGGGATCCTAGTTTTCTGTTCACCATGGAAAACCATGGAAAAATACAGAATCTGCATTTTTCTTACCAAAAGTGCAGCGGCATCCTGTGGTGAGCAATGCCATTTCTGCTCTCTTTGATTTTTGCTATGATTTTTGCTTCCTGGCCAATCAGTTAATAATGTTTTAGTTACCCTATAAAGTACAAATCTATCCTGCCTCCTTCCCAGTTCTGAAAGGCCAGGGGTTCTGTGCTGCACCCCCACCTCCTGTACTGAACTCCTTTCTTGTGCCACCATAGGTGTCCCTTCCTGCTATCTTACAGGGGTAAGGGAAGGAAGCAGAAACTGGAAGAAGGAGAGGGAACCTGGAGCCCCCTGTAGTGGCAGGAGGAGAGCAATTGTTAGGAGTAGCACCCAGTTCCAAAAGCCAATGGCTGCATTTTATCTCTGAGTAAGAAATGTAACCATTGTCTACAGTTTTCTCTTTCAAAAAGCCAAATTTTATATTTAGATTTTTTTTCTATTTTAATTAATAACATTTTTCTATTTAATTTTTAAGTAATAGATGTCATGGTAGTTATTGAAATACTTCATTGGTTGAAAACAGTCGTATACCTAATAAAAATAGAAATTCATTATCACTGATGCACTGCTTCAGTGTAGCATGTTGATAGAAAATAAATAGGAATGTAATTTACCTGCTCTCAACATTGTTTTGTACTATATTATTTTCTCATTGTATGCACAGAAGAAAAGCATACAAATAATAAACACCAAAAGCAACTTTATTGAAGCACATGGAATTCAAATTACTTCCAGGAAATGTTTGTGGAATGATCTTCTAATGGAGATGATATCAGATAATACCAGTGTCTTCCAAATTTTAGAGATCTTCAAAATTATCCTAAGAGACAAATTATTTTCCATCATGACTAGAACATTGACAGGGTTAGCAGTTTCTTATTATCAGGGATCCTGGTTTGCTCTAATTTATATTTCTATATAGTAGTGATGTTTAATTTAAATCATGAAAAAACATGGATTTGAGGTTACTTTTTTTTTAACCTGCCCTGCACCCATAGTGCCTGGGCCCCTTGCCTCCTGATCCTCTACCACTTTCTCCCTCTCCACCCCCTGCGTTTTCCACTAGAACCCTTCCTGCTTGGCCACTCCTACCCCAGTGCCTTCCCCCCCAGGCCCTGCCTCCTCTGCTTGGTCTTACTGTCACTTGCCTCCCATCCTGCTTGCCACCCCCATACCTGTGCCCCCTGATGCCTGCCCCTTCCCTGTCATGCCTGCATCCTCTGGCACCTGTTGCCCAATTCCACTTTTTCCCCTACTGCATTCCCCCTCTGCTTGGTTCCCTCTGCTGTCTCCCCCTGTATTCCTTTCTTGCTACAACTTGGCCACTTCTCTCAGTCCTGGTTCTGGCTGGAGTCCTTCTCCAGGGTAGGGAATATGAAGTGTATGCTGCCTCTGGCACCAACCCAGCCATGCAGCATCTGCAGCAGCAGTGGCAGCTACAGTCCCAGCTTCAGAGTTTGGGAGAGCTGCTGCCACCACTACATGACCAGGATGGGACTGGAGGCAGCACATACTCCATGCTCTCTGCTCTGTACCCTGCTTCAGCCAGAGCTGGAGCTGTGAGGGGAAGGTAAGCAGTGATAGGTTGGGTATTGGTGGCAGCACAAAGCAAAGATGGGAGGGAGCAGACCCTACTGCGGGCATGTGGTGGGGAGACAGTGGTTATGGCTCCAACCTCATACCTGCAGCCACTGCCCCTCCCCTCTGCACCTACTCCTAGATTTGAATAAATATAGTATATCTATCTATCTATCTATCTATCTATCTATCTATCTATCATGAGGATTTAGGAGAGGTTATATACATATAATACTTATTATCACTTCTTCTAAAACCTCATGATGTTAACCACTCAAGAAAAGCTAAAAAAGAAAAAAAGAAATGGTTTTTCAATGTCCCTTTTATATTATGGGAACTATTTTTACTTTCTCTTTCATTTAAATTAGTCTATATTTTCAAGGGGTGTAGGTTGTAGCTGTGTTGGTCTAAAGACATAGGCAGACAAGGTTCCTTTGGTGAATCTGATATCTTTTATTAGACCAACCCAAATAGTTGGAGAATAGTTATTAAGCAAGCTTTAGGGTTCAAAAACTCTTTGTCAGGCTAAGGAGGTTTCAGCAGTTGGTGTGTGCTCTTCCTGGATGGAATGAAAAGTAAAGAAGCCAGAGGCTGGGCTGGGGAGTCAGTTGTCAGGCAGATTATAATGTGTCAAAAATCCAATGTCTATATTTAGTCCATGATTTTTAGTATCCAGGAGGTTGATGAAATGGAGTTCATAGGCTCGTCTCTGGGAAGTGTTTTGTAGGTTTCCTTTGAGGATCACAACTGAGAGATTGGAGACAGAGTGGTTTTCTTGTGAGAAATGTGCCCCCACCGGTAATTGGGTATTTCTGTCTTTGATAGATTTCCGGTGTGCGTTCATTCTGGTGCGCAGTTGTTGTTTGGTGTCTCCTACATATTTTCCATCAGGGCATTTGGTGCATTGGAGGAGGTATATTACATTCCTGGAGGTGCAACTGTAAGTAATGGCTCTGTTGTGGGGTGTAGTAATTGTGGGGATGGTGGAGATGTGTTGGCAGGTTTTGCATTTCTTGTCATAGCACGGTCTGGATCCTTTTGGTGTGTTCTGGGCTTGAGGAAGTTTGCTTCTGGTGATGAGGTTAGCGAGGTTTGGTGCTTGTTTGAAAGCTAGGATGGGTGGCTCTGGGAAGATCTTTTTAAGAATAGGGTCCCTTTCTAGCCTGACAACTGACTCCCCAGCCCAGCCTCTGGCTTCTTTACTTTTCATTCCATCCAGGAAGAGCACACACCAACTGCTGAAACCTCCTTAGCCTGACAAAGAGTTTTTGAACCCTAAAGCTTGCTTAATAACTATTCTCCAACTATTTGGGTTGGTCTAACAACTATTTGTGTTGGTCTAATAAAAGATATCAGATTCACCCAAGGAACCTTGTCTGTCTATATTTTCAAGGCTTTTTTCCCATATATAATGTAATATTGCTAGCTCATTATTCAATCCATATATCAGTTTCTGAAAGAATCAATTCATATCATATAAAAAATTCGATCCTTGCATATAAATGGTTTTGGATTCTGCCACTTATATAGCAATAATCTCTTCATTCAAAATATTGCTAATACAATCCACTTCAGGGATGAATACAATGTATTTTTAATGTCAGTGAAAGCATGCAAGAGAAAACCCCCTGAAATAAGGCATTACACTTAGTGCAAGTCTCTCAATTGTTTTCCCTA
>NW_005841993.1:2470647-2471516 GCF_000455745.1 Alligator sinensis
TACATGATTCCACACTAACTGGATTTATAAGCATAAAAACAAAAAAAAGTAAAAAAAAAGAATGATCTACGTGATTCAACCAATAGTGATTGTCCTAAAAAAGGCTGTGCTTGAATAGTCTGCTTGAAATTGGATGAGGTGTTTTAAAATTGGATTAAACAGAATTCAAAAGGGCTGTACTGCACAGAGCCCTTAGGATAATATTCCACAGTTAAGGACTGTCCTATCTAAAGTTCTTTCCTATATGGATTTCAAAAGAAATGCTGTACATAGATAATTATATAGTAATAGTAATAACATGATATCATCCACATCAGCTACATAGTTTTCTAAAATGTACGTCCTTTCTGTTTCTAACACTCTGCTTCTCATATAGCCTTTAGCCAAAGTCCCTTCAAAACAACAGTAGACTTTTTTTTTAGGAGTCTTTCTTCACTTTTCAGAGGAACTGGCTCAATTGGTGGAAAAAATGTTGAAATCTAAAATTTGGTTCTAGCTTTATTCAAGTACAGTACTGGTAAACCCAAACCATACCAAATCTTCTGAAAACATGGGAAGCATAGGAGAAAGTCACTGATATGCAGTTCTTGCTAGAATTAAATGAAGTAAACAAAACATGTAACCTGGAACAAAATGGAGAGGTAGGAGAGCATATGTTCCCTCCAGCTTCATGGCCATTACCAAGAAAAGTTAATATAGCCTCAGAGGGCATGTCCAGATGATTCCACACGTACCTCTTGACACATCTCAAAGCAGTTTGAGATGTGGCAAGAGGTCCAATGGGAATAAAAAAAAGTTCCCTATGCTTCATATTTTTAGTGTGGACTCAAAATTCAATACCTGGATAACCAGGTATAATCCTCCCTCCC
>NW_005841993.1:2471553-2496886 GCF_000455745.1 Alligator sinensis
AGCAGCGACCCGGACCCAGGCTCCATCTCCAAGTAAGTAGGTACTGGGGATGGGAGGAACTACAACTAGCTTGGTGGGTGCAGGGGACTGGGGAGGAGGGGGACTGTGGGGTGGGGCTCCTTGGGAGCAGTGGGCTCCTGTCTGTTCCCTGCAAGGTCCATAGCCCCTCCTCCCCCACAGCATCAGTGATCATCAAAGCACTCAGGGCCCTCCAGGCACAGCCCCCTGTGTGGTGCAGGGCAGCACGGTGCAGCCCTGGCTGCCTGGTACCTGGTGCTGCCTGTGACAAATCACGTGGGCCCAGCTGGCTGAGCACAGGGCCATGAACATTTGGGTACCTCTGTGCTGCTTGGGCTGTCACCCGGGGCCCTGCACCACTCTCAGGGACCACCCATTGCACTGGCCAGGTCCGGCATGCACAGGCTCTGCATGCCATTAGGCTGGGCCAGTTCCATGCACACAGGACCTGGCCCACTGTGACAGGTAGTCCTTGTTAGTGGCTTGGGGCCCCAGGTGACAGCGAGCTGTCTCAAGGCACATAGCCTCATATTGAGCTGGGCCAGGACTGAGCAATGTGGCACAGGCAGCACCGTGCTGCCCTGCACCATATGGGGGGCTGTGCCAGGAGGGTCTGAGAACCCCAACAACTGGTGCTGTTTCTGGGGTGAGCTGTGGGCCCTGTTGGGGGGCTGTTACCCCTGTAGAGGGGCTGTGGCCCTGCAGGGAGGATCTGTGGCCCCTGTGGGGGGGCAGTCTGTGAGCTCTGGGGAGGGGGCTGTGTCTTGCAGGAGACAGAGGACTCACCCCTCCTAAGCAGCACCCCCAACACTGTCCCACCACACCCATGGTCCCCCCACAATCCAGGCACAAACCCCACACCCCCAAGCCACCCCCACAAACCTGTCACCCACATACCTGGCCCTGTGAGGCAGGAGTGAGGGGACTGGGGTGGGAGCATGCTGTGAGTTGAGAGTGAGGGACAAGGATAGGGGCAGGGCACTGGCATATTAGTGCTGCTCTGCACTGCACATCCTGGTGAGCAAAGGGGATATGGGCAATTCTGGTTTTTCTATGACAAAACAGCCAAAAGCAAATGCCAAAATGTATAGATATTTAGATTGCATTTTGTTATGATGACAGAGGCACTGGGACACTTCCATATTGCTTTAAACTTGTAAATACAGGAAACCCTCACTTCACAAATCCGCTATTCACAGATTAGAATATTCACAGTGTGCCATGCCAATGGGGTGGATCAACGCGAGCACCGCCACGGCTCCCTTTGGTGCTGCACCGAGCTCCTGCCTCTGTGTAAGCAGGCACAGAGTGCTGCATGGGGAGGGGGAGGGCAGAGCTGGGGAGAGCAGAGTGGAGAGGAGAGCCAGATGGGCAGAGGGGGAGAACAGAGCTGGACAGGTGGAGAGTGAGCCCTGGGAATGGGGAGGGAGGTGGTGATGACACCAGCATCTTTTCCCTTGGAGACAGCTGCAGTCAGTCCCCCGGTGCTGCAGGGGAGCCCCGCGCTTCCAGCTTCTCACAGCGGGACGATCCAGGGGGAAGCTGTGGGATCTGATGGGGAGCCCTGTTAGTATTCATGGATTTTGCCATTCATGGGGATCTCCAGAACAGATCCTCCATGAATGGTGAGGGTCTTCTCTTATATCAATAAAACTTTGCCCAACTAATCTCTGTATATATATTGGCATTTCATTTTAATAATGAAAGAACACTATTTTGGGTATTTTAGTGAGATAATTTGGGTTTCTTAGCAGATAATTTGCAGTTTTTAAACAAAGAACACCATGACCTCAGCTGGTGAGACAAGTGGTGAGAGGATCCTGTCCAGAGGAGCCTGTCCAGGGCCAGCACTAGGGACACATATGGAGGCCAGATGAGATGGCTGAACTCTTGGCCTTTTGGGGCCAAAGGGGCACACTTGGACAGATCAAAGTGGACCACCACAAGGAGCACATCTTTTAGGTGGTAGCTGCCTAGATGGCAGAGCGGGAGCACCCTATCCAGGTCTTGCAGGTGCATAGCCTGGGGCTGCAGGTCTAAGGGGGAGGATGCTGTTGCAGGTGGAAGCAGGTCACAGCTAAGCAGCAGTCCCCACTGCCAGACTGGTCCAGTGCATAAAGGGGGCAGGGGACACTCCCCGCTGGTTAGGGGTGCCTCACCATTCCAATAGTCCAGCTGCTCCAGGTTAGAGCTGCTTTAGCAGTCCAGCTGGCACAAAGGGTAGCATACCCAGATACCAAGTGGCTGGACCTCAGAAGCTCCTGTCTATTTGTAACATTCATACCATGGGTGCTAAGACCCACCTTGCTAACTAATAACCCTGTGTGGGACTAATGAGTGAGTGGTACAGCTAAATTCTTGGGACAACTAATGAGAAAACAGGATAGGAATGTTGTGTGGGTCAAAGCATCAAAACATGAAAATGAGTGTGCCTGAGGGGGATACTGAGCAGAGACCCACCAGTCCTCTATCCAAGGAGCTGGTGGATGCCACCCAGTGGTGCTCCACCGATAAATGTGCATGGATGAGTGACAGAAAAGCAGCCCCATAGTACCTGGGCACCTTCCTGGCCAAAGCCTCCTTCCTGGTCAAGTTCAGGGCCCACTTGACCAGGGCCAGGAAGAGGTTGACCAGGAGATCCCAGGACTTGGTTGGGCCATGGAAGGGTTGCCCAAAAACAAAAAAAAGGTGGGAGGTGAAGTTCAACCAGAATTTCAGGAGGAGGTTCTGGAAATGGAGGTGGAGGGGCTGCAGCCAGGTACACTCGCATTTCATATGTGTCTCAAATGGGTGGGGGGTGGGATTGAAGCTTACTGAGCTACAGCCCCACAGAAAAAAAAAACCCCAAACAAACAGGATGGCTATGCTTGCAGAATATGAAGGAGGGGGAACACACACACACACACACACACACGTTGGGGATACTCAAGCTGGCTTACTCAACCACACAAGAAACACCAGGGCAGAGGAGGCGGACCATGGGAATTACCACACAAGGGCAAAAAACACAAAGGAAGGCTGCTGAGGCAGATGTAAAAGATGGCTGGAGCAGTGGAGGGGCTTTTTTTGTTGCAGAACAGTCCAGGAGCCCCTCAGGCCTTCAGCCAAGCACTCAGCAGCAGAGCAATCTGCAGGAAAACAAAGCAGAGTCAGATGCAGTGAGGCAGCTGTGAGAGAGGGCAGGAGCAATCAGTCAATTAGGGAGTAATCCAGTGCAGATGCGGTGTTGAGTGGTGCAAGGTGGTGTAGCAGGGAATCTCTTTCTATCCTGAGAAGGGGCAGCAGCAGAACAGATGGCCGGAGCAACAGCAACAGCAGCAGTGGTGGTAGCAGCCATCCAGTTCAGTCACTCAGGATGTGCGTCAGGTGAAAGTGGAGGTGAAGGTGTGGGGTGGCCTGCCAAGAAAGCTGGGGCAGGAAAGGCACCTTTAGGCTCCAGCAGTGATGGTGGGGGAGGAGCCCAGAGGCAATGCAGGCTCCCTCCCCAGGCTGCCCCCTAACTGCAGCTTGGCAGCTGTCTGGGCAGGAGGCTGGAACAGGAGTGCAGAAGCTGGGGTGCATTGCTGGGGTGCAGTGCAGTGCTGTGGGCCCACTCAGGGGGGGGGGCAGCAGTGTGCAGCAAAGGACCCCCCTCACAGCAGCAGCAGCAGCCCAGGTCAGGAAGGGGTGTGGCCAACTTACCCCCAAAAGCTCTAAGATAAGCCAGCAACTAGCAATAGCCAGAGGCAGGAAGGGGTCTGGCCATCTTGTCCTCAGAAGCTCCTGAGACCAAGCATGCAGCAGCAACAGCAACAGCAGCAGCCTGGGACAGGAAGGGGCATGACCAAATTCCTCCCAGAGGCTCTTCCCCCAGAAGCTCCTGAGGACACATAGCCCTGAACTGCTGGCCACGGCAAGTTTTTATACTGCTGGGGCCAGCACAGGCGCTGGCCCCAAGCTCTAGTCCTCACTGGCTGCAGATCTGGGAGGAGCTTGGACTGGGTTATTTTGCCTTAAGTAGTACAACTTGCCCCACACCAAAGTGCATGTCTGGGCCTGTGCGCTGAGACAAAATTCTCTGGCTCAAATTTGTGCCGCTCTTATCTGAGCTTCTGCAAATACACACTCCTGCATGTGTGGACATGCCCAGAATCTTTAATGCATAGCATATCTCTATATTACTTTCCTGCTCATGACCTCAGCATCCCAGAAAGATTCTCTAGGGAGTTGTTGGCACCAGGAAGCTGGAGAACAAAACGCAGGAAAAACCAGAAGTAATGATTTGGTAGATTCAGGTTGTAGGTTTCCATGAGAAAAGTGCAAATCCTTTATACCAAAATAAATTAACAATATGGCCTTATCTTTTTTATTATTTCATTAAACCATGTTTTCAGGTATGAAATCTGTATTACTTTACAGGCTTTGGAAATTTATCTCAGCTGGACATTAGTTCCTATGGAATTACCTTTCCTTGGAATTCTGTGGGCTTGTGATCAAACTCAAATTGTCTATACAATTTTGTGCAGTGAAATATCTGTATTCCTTCTATCCATTTTTTCATGCTGACAGTACTATTTGAATTCCCAGGTGATGATGAGGAAGTGTTTCCAATGACATCTATAGATTTTCACGGGAAAATATCAAATATTTATATCTACAATAGCACTATTTTTTTCCATTATGAGTATTAGACACATTCTTGGCACCAAGAATTTGTGAACCCAATAACTAACCAGTCTTACTTCCAGAATTATATCTATATCTATATTGAAGAATCTCCATAGTTAGAAGATATTGAAGATATAGATATAGATATATTTCCACGTTCATTTGAATGATGCAAGAACAGCCTTATTGGCAAATATGAAACATTATTTAATTACTTCCTTACCTTATTGATAAGTATTGAATCGATATGAATATTTAATTTTTATTGTGACTATTGTCTCGGATGGCCAGGGCCGACTCGAGTTACACTCGTATGTCAGGGCGGGCTGGTGAAAGGAGAGGCAGACACAACTTATTGGTTGTAAAAACTTTACTCACGCCGCTTGCAATCACGACGCAGGTGGTCCGGTCATCGGAACAACCACACGAGTTGTTCCAGCTGGTGGGGCCCAAGCCAGTTAATCCGTCCGCAATTCGAAGCCGGCGGGGAAAGGGGTACGTCGGGGTTGCGCTCGGTGACGGGAAGAAAGATCGATAGGTGATCAGTCTATCGATCGGCAGCCGCAAGTCAGATAACTTCAGCGGCACTCTGCAGCGTGCTCAAAGCTCTTCGACTTGGGCGGAAGTTGCGCGGAATTTTAAACGGCCAGCGAGCCAATTACTAGCCGCCACGTGTGAATAATTTAGCACTGGCCAATAGCGGGGCACAAATTTGCATCCGAATAGCGGGAACTCTTTGCACCGTGCATTTCTGTGCTGCAAAGAAGAAATGCATCCTGCAAAGGAAACTGCAAATTGGCGGGAACTCTCCTGCACGCAGGCTCTTAATTGCAGCAGAACACTCTGCTGTGCAAAGGAGCTCTCATGTGGCCAGGAAATTCCATAGTGCCGAGGCACAAAAAATCACTGGGTTGTGACAGCTATAAGCATCACAGAGAATCTGTAAAAAATTCTAGCCTAGAAAACCAGCTCATAAACTGTTGTAACTCTTCAGAAAAAGGGCTGCAAATAATTTTAAAGCTTTCAAAAATATTGTCACATTGACTAAGTAATATAACTCCTTATATTTAAACAAATATAGCAAATCGGATACACATGTTCTTAACTTCAGAGTGGCTTAAATAAAAACGAGTCTTTTCCCTTGACTATTAAAATATGCATTTTTAAATTACATAATTGTGTCCTTCCCATTTATGTGGCAAATTAAGGATCTAAAAACTTCTCCTAAATATCTAGGCTAACAGAAATAGAGAGAAAACGTATTTATTCAAATAGAAAGGTATGTCAGTGGGCTTCCCAAATGGAAAATTGAAAAGGGACAAATCCAGGTATGCAGCTAGGTGCCTATCCAAGACTTAGGCAGAATTTAGACATTTAAATCAAAAGAGCAAAGCAAAATAACCATGCTGCACTGGCAGTGAAACTGTTTACACACTTAGGGTGGAATCCTGTCTCTCTTGTGTGTCTAAATTCTAACCCTATATTTGGGTAAGTGACATTATTAGCACTTGTACACAGGCCAAGATTCTACTGTCTCTGCATTGTGGATGCTTAAATGCATGTATATAGACAGAGCAGGTACAGCAGGAAATAAACTGGTCAGGCAGCTACGTGCCTTTGTGGATATGCATGTGTGCCTGAGTAATGAAAATGTTCCATCCAAAACCCTATTACTAAGGGGTGCTAACCAGAACAGCCGAATTGATTTGACCCCAATAGCCAGGAGGCAAAAAATTATTCAGAGGAGATTCTTAGCTGCATCTCTCTAAGGCACTTGTTACACATTAATTTTAGATGGCTCCTGGAGCTCTTAACCCTTGGATTATTCACACATTAACTCCCAAAACTAGTTTAAGCACACTTTTGGCAGCTGATAATCACACCACTTCAGGTTTTCCTCTGATCTGTGTTACTTGTGTTTTATCAATGTGTGGTGATGCCCCATAGATGAGGCACACAAGTTGCAGTCCTCCAGAATCCTAGGATGCAGTGTGCCTTCCCCCTCCCTCCGGTTTTGTGTGGACAAACTTTCCATTTCCTGAACTCTACTGCCCATGGAGCAGTTTTGGCACCAAATCAACTCCCCTCTCTCTCCCCAGGGGATATGACCTTCCTACCCCCATGGGTGTAACTCCATGCAAACAGCTTGCAGAGAACATGCCACTTATCCAGGTTGCAGGACTTAGATGATTCTTGGAGGGGGTCTTGATTAGGTCCCCATGAGCTAGGGCTTCCTTCCAGGGGCTGGGGCAGTAGTTCCCACAGAAGCACCTTCCCTCACAGTTCCCAGCAACCCCAGGAAGCACAACCAGCACACCCCAATCCCAATTTATAAAACATGAGGCCGTTTGAATTTATTTCTTCTTTATTTATTTTTATATATGTTTTACTTATTTTTATGTTATACTTCAGTAGCTGGCTGACTTCCTTTCACCACCCATCCCCCATCCCTATTTCCTATCCATCTCCCATTTAATTACCCACCCCATCCCATTAACTCTCCACCCAGCTTCATGTTCCTGCCCCTCCCCCATCTATCTCTCATACATCCCCACTTGGGGCAGGGCTAGAAGCCTGTCCTAGTTCACCAGTTCTCTAGTTGCAAGTTTGAACTGTACAGGTCTGAGACAGTTATGTGTTTAGCCTTAAGGTATCACTGCTCCAAACTCAAGCTAGCACTAACACCAGTCAAAATTTGGGCCTCTCGAAGTGCAATATATAACAAGGCCCTAAGTTCTTAGCATAGTGCTCTAACCACCATGACACAAACTAGGCATTATACAGGCTCTTCTCCAACAGTCCTTTTGAAACTGTCCCTCCCCCCAAGTAGCCAAGATCAGGAAAGGTGGGTCCAGGTGGAAACAGGTAAGCAACAGGAGGTGGTGACAGCTCTGTGAGATGGCTGCTACAAAAAAAGCACAGGAGATCAGTTCTAGCTGGAAGTCTTGCTCCCACTGGGGCAAAAGTTTCTCTACCATGTGGTTTCTATTTATTTTAGTAAATTACTATTAAATAGAAACAGCAGTGGTTCATTTGCAAAACAAGTCCTGAAGAAGGTACTGGATAATGCCTGATCTGTGGTGACTAGAGCACCTTACTGGAAGCTTGAAGAGATGCTGATTTCATTAGGTTCAATAAGAAGAAGTGCAAAGTCCTGACCTTAGAAAAGAACACTCTCTTGAATTGGTATAGGCTGGGGACTGACTGGCTAAACAGCATCGCTGCAGAAAAGTACCTCAGGGTTACAGTGGACAGTAAGCTGAATATGAGCAAACAGTGTGCTCTTATTGTGAAGAAAGTTAACAGCATACTGGGCTGCATTAGTTGGAGTGTTGCAAGCAGATTTAGGGAAGTGATTCTTGCCCTCTATTTGCCACTGGTGAGTCCACATCTGGAGTACTGTGTCCAGTTTTATGCCTTCCACTGCAGAAAGGATGTGGACAACTTGGAGAAAGTTCAGTGGAGGCAGTGGAGGGCAATGGAAATTGTTAGAGGACTGGGGAAGAGACATTCAAAGGAAGAGACTGGGGGAACTGGGCTTATTAATCTGGAGAAGAGAAGACAGAGGGGATTTAATAGCATCCTTCAACTACCTGAAGCGGGGGTTCAAAAGAGGATGGAGCTAAACTGTTCTCAGTGATGGCAGATGACAGAACAAGGAGCAACAGTTTCAAGTTGCAGCAAGGGAACTTTAGGTTAGGTATTCGAAATAATTTTCTTGCTAGGAGGGTAGTAAAACACTGGAAGATGTTCCCCAGAGAGGTGGTGGAATCTCTGTCCTTGGAGGCTTTTAAGACCCAGATAGACAGAGCTCTGACTGAGATGATGTAGTTGGGGATGGTCCTGCTTTCAGCAGGTGGTTGGACTAGATGTCTTCCTGAGGTCCCTTCCAACCTTCATTTTCTATGATTCTATGTTTTGGCTGCAGGAAGGAAAACAGAATTACTCCTTAAAGTTCTTTAGTGTCTACACTTTGGCCTGAGAAAAACTGTTAGGTGCCCAAATTTTTCCACACATTTTAACATTTAGAATCATAGAAAAAATGGTACTAGATAGGACCTCATGATTTTATCTAGTAGTCCAACCTCTGCTGACTGCAGGAACCTTTGTGCCTTAAGCATCTCAGACAAATAGTTATCCAACTTGCATTTAAAAATCTTCTAACTATGGAGATTCTTTAATTTCCCATGTAATCTATTATCATAATTGCAAAGTTCTTCCTACTATCCAAAGCCCTATTTTGTCTCAATTTAAGCTCACATTTCCTGAGAATACAGAGAATTGTTGATCACTATGCTTTTTGCAACAGCCCTTTTGTAATTGAAGACTTACCAAATCTCATTCAATCTTTTCTTCTTTGAGAAAAAAGAAACAAACCAAAAAGTCTTCCCACTTTTCCTTTAATGGCATGTTTCCTATATCTCCAAACAGCTTTCTTGCTCTCCTAGGGAATCCTTGCAATTTCCTTTAGATTTTAAAGTGTGGTGGATATTAATTAGGTGTGGCTTCCCTACTACTCAATAGACTAGAAGAATCATGTCTCTTGACTTTCCTGTGACATTCCAGTCAATAAACACAATATACTATCGACTTGTTTAGCAATAAAGCATGCTTATTCATCTTGAAATCCACTCTGACCCTCCGCATTCCAGCTGAGACAGTTGTGCATTTGAGTGATCCTTCCATTGTGTAATATTTTGTACTACTTATTGAATTTTATCTGATTAATTTTCAAGCATTTCTCCAAAGTATCAAGGTTATTCAGAATTCTGATCCTATCCTTCATCCATTTTGATATCATTTGCAAATTTACTAAGTGAGTGCTTAATTCTATTTTCCAAGTTAGTAATGAATATATGGGACAGTATTAGACCCAGGAAAGACTCCTGAACAACTCAATTTAATACCTGCTTCTACTTACAATTTGATCCACTGATGACAACTCGTCAAGCCCAATGATCCAACCAAATATGCACTTACAATAGTTTTATCTATGCTATATTTTCCTAGCTCAGTAATGCCAGAGAAGATAGTTTTTAAACACTTGCCAACGTCAAGGCATGTAACATCCACGGCTCTCTCAACATGCACATAACCTATCATCTTATCATGGAAAGAAATCAGGATTATTACACTTGACTTGCTTTCAACAACTTGATGGTCAAGACCTGGCTGTACAAAATTTTGACTGGGATGATCTAGTTGGGGATGGTCCTGCTTTAAGCAGGGAGTTAGACTAGATGACCTCCTGAGGTCCCTTCCAACCTTAATTTTCTATGATTCTATGAATCATCCCTGTCTTAACCACCCCATAAAAATGTTTATCTATTTCACACTTAAAAACTTCTGATGGCAGTGATTCCATGAAGTCTCCAGGTAATTTGCTTTTTTGGCTGAATAATGAGCTTCACATCGTGCTATTCTTAAGAGCCTAACTCTTCCCATTTTATGTATAGGAAATGTTGCTGCCAACATTGTGTTACTTACTGGATCTTTGAAAGCTATAAAACATTTGAAGATAACTGGATGCATGTTTTAAAATTAGCAAGATTCCAAAGAATAAATGTAACACTCTCCTCGGTTAAGTTATGAAATAGGATTCAGGGCTAGTGTATACAGGATTGACACAACAACTCATTTGATAAATGACAGAAAGGCTTTATTTACTACAACTATTCACTGTTAAAGCAAAGTACAGTATATTTCTCTGTAAAACTGATAGTACCTCACCATTACAGGCAAAGAGGTGGTCTCAGTCTTGTCACCCTTTCCAGGAGTGAATCCATTCACCAGAAGATCAGATGGGTGCAGCAGCAGTTCTTGTGTTGAGTAATTTTGAGTGTTAGCTGCTTCATTCCTGTTTTTCTACCCTTCAGCTCTGCATTTTCAAAGTATTATTACAGGTATTTAAATCAAGAGAGAAAAGAAAGCAATAATTAACAGGGAAATCCTATAAATCAAACTTTTCATTATTGGTTATAAGCAGGGACCCTAGTTTTCGCTGATCAAAAAAAAAATATCCCCAATTTTCTGATTTAAAAAAGTAACCTCAAATCCACATTTTTCTGTGGTATATATATGCATGTTTTTCCACAATTAAAATGAAACAACACTTACA
Source organism: Alligator sinensis (assembly GCF_000455745.1). Classification (NCBI taxonomy): domain Eukaryota; kingdom Metazoa; phylum Chordata; order Crocodylia; family Alligatoridae; genus Alligator; species Alligator sinensis. The sequence continues at coordinate 2,482,337 of NW_005841993.1, forward strand.
TATATATAAAAAGGTATAAAATTAAAGATATAAACCAGGATCCCTGGTTATAAAAAAGTCCCAATATTGATTGAATTACCTTCCTCAGCAACAGGTTATCATTTTTTACTGAGTTTAAACATATCAAGAAATTCATTATATACCAGGAAAAACACAAGGCAGGCAAGGCTCTTTGAGTAGATGCAATATATTTTATTAGACCAACTGAGTAGTTGGAAAAAAGTTCTTAGCAAGTTGTTAGAAGTTTCAGGCGCAGTCACCCTTCTTCAGTCCCTGCTGGTCTAAGACGCCAAGGAATGAGAGAAGCTAAAAGTGTGGCAGGATGTCAATGAGAATGTAACAAGGTAGAAATTACAAAGACAAAAGGTAAGGCAGAGAAGGGAGGAGGAAGAAAGCAGGGGAAAGAAAAGGTAAAAATTAGAGTGTTAGACTACAAGATAGAAAAGAGGGTGTCTCTGAAAAAGGGAATAGTTGGATACAGGAAAACAGGAATGAGAGAAGCTCAAGGTGTGACAGTATGTCAGTGAAAAAATAAATAGGTAGAAATTAGAAAAAACAAAAGGTAAAGCAGGGAAGGGAGGGGGAAGAAGCAGAGAGAAAAAGCCAAAGGGAAACATACAGATGCAATGATATAAGGTGAAAAAGAGGCATTGATGAGAAAGGAAATATATGGAAATCATGAAAACAAAGGGCAGAAAAGTAGGGGAGGGGAGGGGAGGGGAGGGGAGAAAAGGTGGAGGAAAAGAAGAATGTAAGAGGTCAGGTCAGGCAGGTACCTGGTGAATCAGATGTCAGGTAGGTTGTAATGTGTCATAAATCTAATGTCTGTATTGAGTCCATGATTTTTTTGTATCTAGTAGATTTATGAAGTATAGTTTATTGGCTTGTCTATGAAAGGTGTTTTGTAAGTTCCCTTTGGGGTCTCCCAGGGCTGCAGCAGTGGTGATTCTGCTGTGCAGAGCCTGGCTGGCAACCACAGTGCAGCTTCGGTGCACCACAGTGGCTCTGCTTTTGAGAAGTCTGTGCTGCCCATGTGTGCACTGCTCTACCTTTTTTTCTTCTCTGACATCCAGAAGTAAAAAAAAACCCTCTGTGCTGCTCCCTTATAGCACAGAGAGCAACTGAATGTGCAGTATGTGGTGCTGCAGACTGATCTGTGCTGCCACATACTTCATGGACACAGTCATCTGAACATGGGCAGTGTGTTCAGAAAGGAGAGAGCAACTCAAAGGGTATGTGACTTGGTGAAGTGAAGGCTGCCCTTGGTCCTAGCCTGTCCTCTTACTCCCAGTGGGGCAGACATTTTTCTTTTCATCCATTTTCTCCAAATAATGTTAAATGCAAGGTCCAGCGGCTCAGTTTCAAGAAGAGGGGGAGAGTGGGCCCTATGCAATATACAATCTGTATTATGATTGTTAGAGAATTTTTTGTTGTTTTATAAACATGGCAAGCAGATTTCAGCCGTGGTGAGGACTAAGCAGCTGAGATCCCTGCTCCCTTCACAAGTGCCCTAAGAATACTGGGTTTCATGGTGGGACGGGCCCTCCTCCTCTGCTTAACTTTCAGCAGGGGATAAAACATAGCAATTCTATTTTGACACTTAACAAAGGAAAATATGAACCTGTGCATAAGTTCCCAAAACTGCATTAACTGAAGATAAAAGACTACAAGATATACATACACAAAGTGAAGTTAAATAGAATTTATCCCTACATGAATTGTCTGTGTGTGTAAAATGTGTGCTCCTTAAGGAAAGAGCTGTCTTCTTTCCTAATCAAGAAGTAAAGCGCATAGTGTGGGTGCTTTGAGTAAATAAATACACCCAATATTACTGTTAATTTATCATTATCAACTTGGGGTTGAATCCAGGTAGCTCTATGCCATGTTTCTTTTCTCTTAATCCTGAGGGCAGGCAGAAGCCAATTCAGTTTTTTGTGCAAATAAGAATGGCATCAAGTCTACTTCATTTCAGCCCCTAAGGGGCCACGTACACATGATGAAAAATCACCATTTGCCTTGCCTAATGGCATCACCATGTTTACATTTTTTTTTGTGTTAAATTTTCTTTTAGCATGGCAACTTAGACCACCTCCTATGTATTTTAGTTTTATCATAGAATCATAGAAGTAGGGTTGGAAGGGACTTTGTAGATCTTCAAGTCCGGCCCCCTGCCTGGGCAGGAGGGAAACTGGGCTCAAGTGACCCCAGCCAGGTAGACATCAAGCCGCTTCTTAAAGACCCCCAATTTAGGAGTCAGCACCACTTCCCTTGGAAGTTGGTTCCAGATCCTAGCCGCCCTAACTGTGAAGTAGTTCCTACGGATGTCTAATCTAAACCTACTCTCCAATAACTTGTGGCCGTTATTCCTTGTTATCCCTGGGGTCGCTAGGGGAAACAAGGTCTCACCCAAACCCTTCTGGTCTCGCATAGTGAGTTTATAGATGGTCACAAGTTCCCCCCTCAGCCTTCTCTTGTGAAGGCTGAACAGGTTCAGGTCCCGTAGCCTCTCATTGTAGGGTCTGCCCTGCTGTCCCTGGATCATGTGGGTGGCCCTCCTCTGGACCCTCTCAATGTTGTCCACATCCCTCTTGAAGCGGGATGCCCAGATCTGGACACAGTACTCCAGCTGTGGCCTGACCAGTGTCGCGTAGAGGAGGAAGATCACCTCCTTGGCCCTACTTGAGATGCACCTGTGAATGCACGATAAGGTCCAGTTAGCCATGCCGACCGTGACCTTGCATTGTCAGCCCATGTTCATCTAGGAGTCAATGATGACTCCAAGATCCCTTTCTGCCTCCGTGCTCTCAAGAAGGGAGTTTCCCAGCTTATAAGTGTGTTGCCGGTTACTACTGCCCAAGTGCAGCACCCTGCACTTGTCCGTATTGAAATGCATCCTGTTTTTGTTAGCCCACCCTTGCAATCTATCCAGGTCTTTCTGCAGTCTTTCCCTCCCTACTAGCGTGCCCACCTCACCCCAAATTTTGGTATCATGAGCAAATTTGAACAGGTTGCTTTTCACCCCGTCGTCCAAATCACTGATAAACAAAATGAACAGTGCGGGCCCATGGACCGAGCCCTGGGGGACTCCGCTACCCACTTCCCCCAGGTTGAATATGACCCGTCCACCACCACCCTCTGAGTACTACCCTTCAGCCAATTAGCAATCCATCTGACCGTGTAGGCATCAATGCCACAGTCACCTAGTTTTTTAATGAGGATGGGGTGGGAGACAGTGTCAAAGGCCTTGCTGAAGTGCAGAAAGACTACATCCATGGCAACACCTGCATCCAATGCTTTTGTGACCTGATCGTAAAAGGCAATCAGGTTGGTCTAACATGACCTGCCCCTAATGAAACCGTGCTTGTTGCCCTTGAGCATCATCCCCGATTCCAGACCATGACATATGTGCTCCTTGATGATCTTCTCAAAGAGTTTCCCCAGTATTGAGGTAAGACTGACAGGCCTATAGTTGCCCGGGTCCTCCCTCCTCCCTTTCTTAAAGATGGGGACCACATTGGCCATCAATCATAGCAAATTGTTATATGAAACTTAGTTTCATTGTGGCAAATCCATCATGTGTATGGGCCTGGTTTATCAGTCAGGATTCTCATCATATTCTAGCCCTGCCTTAGATATGCTTTCCTCTGACCTGACTGGATAAAATGGAAATGCCATAGTGTGACAAAGAGCTCCTGTCACTTCTATTAGAGAGTGCAGCAGGCCAAGTCTATTGTATGGGGCTGCAACAGAGGGGTACAGGGTAGCCATTAGGCATAAAGGAAACCCTTGTGAGTAGCTGGGAAGGCACCCATAACCAGAAAGGGTGGGGCTTTGTGGCTCATAAACCTAGGGACTGAGGCAAAGCAGGCAGTCTTGCTCTGCATGTTATGGGAGAAGGAGCTCTTGGGAGAGAGGGGCTACAGGAAACAGGCACCATGAACATCCAAGCTACCTGGGGGAGCCATTAAAAAAAAAAAAATGCTGAAAATATGGCTTGTGGTGATGCAGTGACCCAAAGTGAGGTCCAATGTTTAATTTGGAACCAGTTAGCTTATACATGTGTTCCAATTAAGTCTACAATTTGAGGATTGGGTTGTGGCAAAAGAAGTTGTATGGAGGCCACAGGGCTGCATAAGGCACACCCAGCTTAGAGGCTTGCCTGGCACAGAGATCCCCAAAGGTCTAAGCAGACAGGGCAGCCTGGCCAGAGACACCAGGGGACTGCCATAAGGAAAAAAGCCATGGGGTCCACAGCCCAGTAGGGTGAAACCACCAAGAGATGGTGAGAGAAGAGGCCAAAGGTTTCTGGCGTCCAAGAGGATGAGATCAGGGTTGCAGCTCGGAAGTCAAGGGCTGGGACAGAGGACCTTGACTGAGGGGCATAGCCAGAGCAAGGGGGGCAGGAGGCTGAAGTCCAGACAAAGGTCTGAGTCCTGAGGAGCTAAGTGCTGCACTGGGGGCCAAGGGACTTTCTCCAGATTGGTACTGTGTGACAACTGTGAGGCATGAACATGGCTGGGGAGGGGGATGGAAGCCATGATTAACACCTCTAAGGTGATTTGAGTGCCTAAAGACAAGACTGGTGCTACTTGAGCATGTGGAGCACAAGACAGCTGAGGAACCGAGGCTCACTGTAGAACCCTGGAGAAGCCTCCTGCAATACTATAAATTCTCTCAAGGCATGGCAGGTAAGCTAGTAAAGGGAAGTGGAGCTGGAGCAGTACAGGAGTCACTTGTCCTCTAGGGAGATATCACGGCCACCCTTTGGGCCAGAACCTGTCAAACACATTACTGGTTACGTTAGCATTCTGCCAGCTGAATTTTCCCCTATAATAGGAAACTCCTCAGGTATTTCCTTAAGATATTTATTTCCTTAAGGTATTTCCTTTAAGTTCCATTTATATCACTGAAGTGGTACAGTGAAGATTATAAGAGGATTCAAAGTTTCCAGTTCTGACTTTCTGAAATAAAGTTCCACTTAACGCATTACAGTTATGTCAAATGCTTTCTACATCATACTCAAACTGTTTGAATTAAATAGTTGTATTTCACTAAATTGGAATGTTATTCATGATATTGTTGAGAGAAGGTCTTAATCATTTGCTTTGTAACTTGATTCCTTTATTATTCAATTTTTGAAGATGAAAAACTGGTATTTAAGCCTTCAATAAAGCTTCAAAGAAACTGCACTTTGGTGCCAGAAACTTACATTTTCAACAATTCCTGTATAGATACATGCACATTACCAGTTCTCAAAGTTTTTAAGTATTCTGAAAAAATATACTTTAATTCTTCTCCAGAAGTTTAGAGATAGCTTTCTCATTTCTAAGCTACTGAAGCCTGCTCTGTCACACTCTACTACAGATATGAGGTGGAATTTTTGGAAAAAAAAGTTTAACTGGCAAACTGCCAGACTCTCTAAAATAATACTCATTCTTTGAATGAACCAGTTTCAATGAAATGCCAGTTGAGAAGAAGGGCGGCGGGGGGAGCGGGGGGGAGGTCATTTGTGAATGATGGACTCTTTGGTCAATAACAGAGTGAGAGAGAAGGCAGTATTGAATGGTTAGGTTACCCCCTAGTAAGCATGAAACTTAGGTTCAAGCCCCCTTTCTGAATCAGTTCCCTAGCGAGCAGTTTAATGGAACAGAATAATAGAATCATAGAAAATTATAGTTGGAAGGGACCTCAGGAGATCATCTAGTCCAACACCCTGGTAAAAGCAGGACCATTCCTAACTAGATCATCCAAACCAATGCTTTGTCTAGCTTATTCTTAACAACTTCCGAAGATGGAGACTCCACAGTCTACCTGGGTAACCTGTTTCAGTGCTCTACTACCCTCCTCATGAGAAAGTGTGTTCTTGCTAATGTCTAACCTAAGATTTCCTTGCTTAACTTGAGACCATTGCTCCTTGTTCTGTCATCTACCATGACTGAAAACAGTCTATCTTCATCCTCTTTGGAATGACCCTTCATGGAGTTGAAGGCTGTTCTTCAGTTTGGTAGGAGGAAAGAAATGGAAGATATTTAAATCATGAAAAGATTGTTCCCACTTACCTCTACTCTCCTGAACTGTACCTCCCAAATATAACGGATGAGCAGGACTTTTATAAGTGCTTATCATGAGCCTAACTTTGTTCCAATGGTGCATTTTGGGATGTATGCCTCCGATTTCAGTGAGTGTAGAATTACTTCGAAGCTGGGCTCATCTATACGTGCTATTGATGTGCATTAGGCTTACTATGCAGCAAAATACTGCACAGTAGACTTTCCTGGGAACTTACATTTGCACCCTGTTGTGCATAGATTTACTACAAATGGTGGTAGCCAGGCCAAGGGCCACTCCTTCTGTGCTCTGCCCCCTGTACCAGCCAGGGGAAGGATCCCCCAGGTGCTAGCCCAGGGACTGGCATGGGCCGCAGGACCTGCTTTGAATGTGCATGGGAGGTATGCCAGCTGCAGGAGCAGCTGTCTCTCAGCCCTGTGCACATGGGGACCTGTAAACATGTGCACGGGGCTGGGAGAGCTTTGGGAGACCACTGGCCTTGCAAGCACACAGCTATCCTAGCCCTGTGCACATGTGGATGTGTCCCCATGTGCACAGGGCTGGGAGACAGCTGCCCCTGCAGCCAGCACAGCTCCTCTTGCTTGAGTACTTAGCTAGGTGGCAGTTGCCCCCTGCTGCCTGGGCTGACCAGGAGGAAAATTGCTTCCAGTCAACATCTACACTTGCCAAAATGCTCAGTAGCTGCTGTGTGGTTAATCTACTACCTGTATCTACAACCACGCAGTAGACTGACTGTGCAATAAATGCTATGGACATGTAGATGCTAATGCTTTACTGTGCAGTAAAGTGTCTCATGTAGATGCACCCTCTGAGTGCTTCTTTAGAAGCACAACAAATATATGCAAATAAATCAGGGATTTATCTCACAATATATTAAGGAAAATGTTGCAAAATAGAAGTTGATAGAGAGCCTTAGGGGATAGCAACAATTGATAAGCACGAGTAAGAGAAAGATAACAAACTTGAATGTACCAAGACGTGGAGGTCACAAATGAGAAGGTACTATATTTCAAAGTCTTCTATGAAGTGGTATCAGACATGCCAGTCTTTTCTCTATATTTATAATAGGTCATTCTTGTGATATAGTTGTAAACTCCTCACACACATAAAGGCCATATCTGAAAGCTGGTTTAATTCCTCCCATGAAGGAAGAAATATTTTGTAGTTAACATATCATAATGAATGCTTCTTTTTCCATATTGCCTCTTTTTCCTTTTATTAGTATTAATCTTAATTGCAACCAAGTAGAACCCTATGACACCACTTACGATTTAGAATTTGCAGTTGTAATCATTGTACAAACAAACACACTACCTCACAGGGTTTGCAATCCAAAAAATAAAAACGAACAAAAAAAATGAGGATATCAGATAGGGAAACAGCATACAAAAATGATTACTGTTGCTGTTTCTTTATCCATGCTTTATTACAGTTTTTTAACATAATATAAGTTGTTTGTATTAATTAGTTTAGATATTTGTCACCATTCCTTTATTTCGATATTGCTTACCTTGTCTTTGTCTTTGAATGGAACTAATTATAATGAGTTTGGTACAAGAAGATTTTCTTAGGCAAGCAACCGCCTGTTCTAAGAAACAACCCCATGGTGCCTTTACAAATATTGATTAATTTGCTGATCCCCCTTTATCAGGAGGCTACCTCAGGTAAGCAATAATTTTTATTAGGGCTTAAACAATATTTAAGAATATATATATTTTTAAACTAAAGTTACTGTAATAATGTAAGCTGCATGTGCTATTGACTGCTTCATGTTTCTCACCAGATTGCCATTTTAGTATAAATGGCTGCCTGCCAATTTGATTAGAAATGAAACCAAAGTAACATTTGGATATGGATCTAAATTTTCAAATGTGCAACAGAGGTTAGATTCTCATCCATTGCACCTGCTTCTGAATGGATTTGATCTGTAAAACAGTGTGTTTGTATGTTGACAGATAATTTCTTACAGTGGCGACATGTAGGGTGTGCATGGGGGTGCACATGCACCCCCTGACAGCACCAGTGCACCCCCTGTCAGGCCACGCTCCCTGTTCAGCTAACAGGCAGGGGGCAGGTGGGAGTGCCAGTGCCCCCCCTGCAAGTGCCGACCACGGAGTGGGGCCACCAGCAAAAGCGGACATGCTGCTTCTGGAATTGGCCTCTTTTTGGTGAGTGAAGTTAGCCATGCCTCCCCCCCCCAGTCAGTGGGATCAGCCGCCAGTTGAACCCCCACCCCGGTTGCTGACTGGTGTCGGGGGGGGCACATGCCCCCCCACCCCCTCGACTCAAGCAGCACCAGTCACCCATGATTTCTTAGAATGGGATTGTAACCATCCTGAGGTGCCTCAAGGTAATCTGCTGCACCTGGCAGTCGGACCTGGCCTATTGGCCCTCTCCTTGTCCTGAAGTATCTGCCTACCTTTCCCCATAGAAATTAAGCCATAGGCCTTCCATTCCATAGGAAGAAGTTAAAAACAAACAAACAAAAAAAAGAAGTAGGCTTTCTCCCCTCTCTATATGCACATCCCTGAACTGTCTCTAGTCCCATGGACTCTCTGGCCCCCATCATCAGTCCAACAAACTGAACTCCCTCAGTTTTGTTTTGCTTGTTCTGTTAGAAGAAAACAGCTTGGAACAGGGCAGTAGTAGTGCCAAGCTATATGATCTTACCTACTACTAGAATTCCTGCCTTGCCCCGAGTGCTGTAATCAGTTCTGGTGGGCTTGGCCAGTCTGCATTCTATCTTTCCCAGTAGGCTCAGTAGATCTGCAATCCATTAGACCACCTGACTTGACTACCATGCAGGCTGTCAGTCCCAGTACCTTTTCCCCCCACTCTTCCTGGGTGTCTACCCAAATTGCTGTGGCTCTTTCTGTCATAGTCCTCCTGGATCCATTTACTGCAACAAAGTATCAGTACTGCTTTCTCCAGTTCTCAGCCAAGCACTCTGGATGGATTAGGTTGCTATCACTATGGTCCAGGAGCTGAGATTATATCCCCAGGTCCACCTCTTACAGCCACCCAACAGCTTACCTTTATGATACAGTCTATTCTTAAACTAATTCTATAGTAAGGGCAGAGTCCCCTGCTACAGGGATAAATTATAAGACAGATGTAAAATTGGGATCAAAGAAATATTGTGACATTAATGTTACTTACTTTCTAACCAACTAATACTTAGAGTTATAGGAGAGTGCTGGGTGTCCATGGCTTCTCACAGATCCCTGATGGAAAGCTCCACCTTATCACTGAAAGTCTTCCACTCAGGTACTTCCTACAGACAACACAGCTTTCAGAGAAAATGCAATGGAAAAAATTAACACCTCCTAAAAAGATACTACCACAGGAAGCAAGCTAATGTCTGAAAAGAACAATATTAATGTTTACAGAGAAATCCACTGACTCTTGAGGGAATTGTGCTCCAGCAATCAGTTACTCCCAGTTCTTGCTTCTCACTCTCCTCTCCCCATTACATGAGACTGCTATGCTTTCAGGTAGTGAAGATGAAATGAGTGGAAGCACACCCCAGAGGCATTGCTTCTGCCTCTGACTTCAGTAGTAATTCTGATTTGATCATTCTCTGGTCCCTTCTCTATCTTCACAACAAAGCAAAAAAGAAAATAATTTTAAGAAGAATAAGTGTATATATATATATATTTCTTATTTCATATTTAGAGTATTTCATTAATTCTTTTGTGAGTTAGCAGCACAGGATCCAGCTGTGTCTTTCTGTCTGAAAACCCAGAACAAATTCACAAGTAAATAGGGACAAAAGTAATTTTCATATTCCATTTTGTTCATTTGTTTTCTCCTTTGGCTTTCCAACTGAGTATAGGCAAAGACTTTTCTATTAGTGAGTTTTTTCTAAGTCAGAGCTATTTTGAGGGTGGGGGATCTGATTTTTTTTCTCTCTCTCTAAGTATATAGAAAAAGGATTTGTGTATAGCTTGTACATTGCAAAAATGTATAGGCAGGCAAGAATTTAGGGATTAGCTTTAGGTCCTCAGCTTCTGTAACTAGAAACAAACAAACAAAAAAAGACACACTAGTCATTCTTAAAGATTTCTTAGGGTGACAAGACTTATAGGGATCCTTGGGTATGAGATTACTCAAATTATATTTAGGCTATTACAGCTTAAATCCTGGTTTACTTCTAAAAAAAAAAAAATAATTGAATGAATTAGTTTTTGTCCTTGTTCTTTATTATTGCCTTTTTCACCTACCCCAATGTAATTCAGTTATAGAACCAGTTAAATTATTTAAAAAAAAATATTTCTAGCACCTACACTTATTTTTAAGCATAGTGAAGAGTCGGATTAACTCACTGGGCTTGTTTTGTATATAATTGCATGCATAGGTAATTGCAGTTAATTGAGCTGAGGCATTCAATCCCCCCCACTTTTTTTTTTCCCATCTTTTATGCTGTTTCCTATATCTGCCTGTTATCATAAGACGTGATTCTTTTAATCACAAGTTATTCTAACAGGGTAGAAATGTGAGGTAGAATTCTATAATATCTGCACTTATGAATATTAATTCATGGGGCCAGGACATATCCTCCTCCTACCCCACCTTGCTACTACTTGTCCTGTGTGCTCCACCTCCCCCCACCCCACCGCATCCCTGCAAAAGCATTGGGGGTGGTTTCAGCCAAGGCTGAGGATTTTTAGTGGGCTCTGTCAATTCTGTTCAGACTTGAACCTGGAGGTTCTTGACTTGAAGGTCTTGTTTCTTTGCTTAGGGTCAGGCTAACTGCCATATTTGACCTCAGGAAAGAATTTCAACCTATGGTCAGAATGGTGCTGACTATAAAGGTTTTTGTCTTTATAGTAGGAAAATGGCAGGCTTCCTTGGAGCTCTCAGTTGTACTTAACAACCTTTGTAGCAGCAGGACTTGGGCTCTTGTTCCTCTGATCTATACATGATAGTTTAGAGGGTTTTGCTTTATGATTGTGTCAAGGTTGACTGTGTAGTTTATCTAATAAAGTAATCAATGGATTTCTATGAAATGGTTTGGATAAGGATGATACCACACATGGATTTGATACACATGCGCATAGATGTGTGTTTTTTATATATATATATTTGGTGTTACTTTTTTTAAAGTATATATAATTACAGAAAGCCAGGATCCCTGCTGATCAGTTTGAGAATATGATTAATGTAGGTATACAATTGTCACCAATTTCATTAATCACTGTTTTAATATATTTTACAAAATAAATAATACTAGTGCATGCATGCAACTTATTACAGATATGCTTGTGTTGCTTTACTTCAGGGGTTACAGAGCAGACACATTTAATGTGAATAATATAAATTCAAAATACTAAGAGTCATCAAATAATTAGCATTGTAACACTGCACTAGTGAGCGTACAAAGGAGATGGATAGGTTAGTGGATTAATTAGTGATCATTGTGTTAAAACTTTGAAGGAGTCATATTTCATCTTGTATGTGACATGAAAATGTTGGTCTTACCATTGCACCTGTTGGATTATACAACTGACATGACAAATCTACCAAAACTCAGAAAACATGACATGAATTGCTGTCTCTTCCAAATAAAATCCCCCTAAGCCTGAGCTGGCATGGAGATTGATTTACCTCTTATCCCTCTGCGCAAAGCTCTTTCAAGTCTGTATAGCTGTCACCAGTGTGATCAGACTAGAGCATCCGATATTTTTTCACAGGACAATGCATGGACTCAGGATTCAAATAGGAATTTGACAGTTTTGACTTGGATATAACCATCATTGTCAAAAATTCTTATTTGAAGTTAAAAAGAAAATAAATTATAAACGTACATGGTTAGATAGGCACATACTATAAGATGCAGCTGCCATATGGAAATTCAAAGCCAAAATGAAGTTTTGAACAGATGTAACTTGTGACACTCTCACCGCTATTATTTTCTACACTGAGTTAGTCACTGTCATCCTGATAGATACAGCTACACAGACTGCAAAAAAAAAATGTTGTCTGTGCTTTAATATTTTAAAAAGCAAACATATCCTTTATCTGTCATTGGAAAAAATGAGAACATGTTACTTTTTTACCTATATAATTAGTTGCAGATTTATTGATGAACTGTAGTGATTAAAAAAAAAAATTATTTATGTACTTAGGGTTTTTTTGTTTTTTTTATTGTTTATCATTTAACCAGGAAATTATCTGCGTTACCTGAAAATCAGCTGGATTTAAATTTAGACACTAATCCAAACTGAAAGTAATTTTCAATTATGTACTTTTATTAGTAGTAGTTATCTTAAATAACTGAGATAAAAGTTGAAAACAGCTGGATGGATTTTTTTTCTACAGCTGTTATTGCTGCTATTGTTGATGTTTTAGTGTTTTTATATGCAATTAATTTCATAGACATGTCATTGACATTTAAATTGATATATTTTTTAATTTCAGGAAAAAGCATTTAGGGGTTTTATTATTTTCTTTTAGAATTACAACATCATATTTTCTTTTCTAGATCAATCTGTTCCCATTGGTGTTGTAAAGACAGTCTGGCACAGTTTCATTGAAAACATCTCACCCTATTTCAATAGTGGAGGATCCAGGTTCTAGGAAAGAATAGGAAAGAATGAGAAAGCCAGCATTAGAAATACATTAAATCCTTATAAACATTAAACCATTCCTTCATGATGAGAAAAAATACAGGGTAATATTGATAGGGAAAGTACTGTGTCATTACCAGAGATCCTGTTTTTCTCTTAAAAAAAAAAAAAAAATCCCAATTTTCAGTTTAAAAAAAATAGCCCAAAATCCGCTTTTTTTCCCCCCATGATTAAAATGAAGTGCCACCACTGTCTATCTGAGGTGTTTCATTTTACTTGTGGGAAAATGTGGATTTGTTTTTTTTGTTTTGTTTTTTGTTTTTAACTGAAAATTGGGTTGTTTTGTTTGTTTGTTTTAAATCAGAGAAAAAAAAAAAAATAGGATCCCTGGTCATTACTAGCCAAATAAGAAAGTCAAATCAGATCAAATAGGATTGCAAGTAAAGATGCAGAGGAAAAAGCCAGATTTTCAGCTGCATTTTGCAATATTTTCATTTACTTAATTGAATTGTCCCAATTTACACCAATTGAAATTGACCAAGGGGTGAGTGGTTATTCTTGAAGTAGAGATGAAAATAGAATGATCACAAAGAAACAACCTTGTTTTAGGTAGTCAGTAGAAGTGTGTGAAGTGGGCCCTTTTGATTTGGATTCAGGTTCAGCCCGAATCAGGGACAGTGATTTGGTTCATTGATTTGGATCACTGTCCCTGATATGATTCAGCCAAATCCATATCTGTAGAGTCAACACCAATTCAGAGAATCAATGGTTCAGACATAGACACAGCTTTAAAAGTTTTTTCTACATACCTTGAGGTAGCAGGTTTGGCTCATGAACACTGTGATGCTGGGGTGCATGGAACATCTTACAGGAGTGTGGGGGGTGGGGCTCCATGTGCTCAACAGCGAACCTGAAAGTGGACCAGAAATATTTTCGGTCCACTTCTGGGTCTGCCAGGGAGTGTGCTGGGCTCTGCCCCCCCATGCCTCCTCAGCTCAGCAATCAGCCTCAGGAAGACCCTAGGTATCCCCCTCCCCCGACCCAGGAGGCACAAGTTGCTGAGCTGAGGGGGGTGCAGGGAGGCCCCCAGCATGCTTTCCAGTGGACCTGGAAGTGGACCAGAAGAGCTTCTGGTCACTTCTGGGTTTGTTACCAAGTCTGCTGGGGACCCCCCATGCTTCTGTGGGACACTCCATGTGCCCCAGCATCACAGCATTTATGATCCCCTGCTACCTAGAGGTATGTAGAAAAAAAACTTTTAAAGCAGTCTCCGTGTTCAAATCTCCATATCTTTCTGAATCTCTCTGAATCGATTCAGAGGGTTCCAATTCAATTTAAAGAGATTAAAGGGTCCTCCGATTTGATTCAGATTCAGAGATTCGGCCACCAAATTCGGCCGAATTGAATCAGGGACTGAAGCTTTGCACACAGCCCTAGTGGTCAATAGTATTGCTGCAATGAGCAAACAGATTTCTATGAATAGACACAGAGCTGTACTCGAAAACTTAACTTCAGTAAGAGAGGAGCATAGATGGAACATTTGAATTCAGCAAGTGTTCTGGTTAAATCTAAGAGTGATCAATAATGTCTTGTCCCATGTAAAGGGTTTTGTATAGAAACCCATTGACATAGTACCATTAGCAGCAAAATGTATTCTAACTGTTCTTCTGCAAATACAGCAATAGCTTGATAGCACTTCTAAAAATATATGCATCTTAAAATGAAGATTCAGTAAAAATGCCACTTGCGAACATACCTGAGCCAGAACTCTTAACAGTTATGTTCAAGGGCCAACAGCCATTATTTTTACATAGAGAAGTACATATAAGTAAAAGAACAGGTCATCTAGACATAGGTTTGAGTATGTCAAAAAGGAAATAAATGGGCCAAATTCTCACTTTTCCTTTTCCCT
>NW_005841993.1:2496896-2497542 GCF_000455745.1 Alligator sinensis
GGAACTCCTTCCTGTAATAGAAGTGATAACTGACTCCTCTGGAAGATTACAGAAGTGTGTGCTAGGATATTTTGCAGGGGTTTATGTCCTAAGCATTGTAGAATTTCCATTCTAGTCAGATTTCATCTTTGCCCATGTGGGCTGAACATATGATAAATCATCATTACTGGTACCTGTATTTGTTCTAAAGACACTCAGACAAAACAGTGATAGTTTTGCCTCGTATCTTAGAACAATTATGATAACTGGGGATCCTAGTGCTCCGATTTTTAAAAATCCCCAATTTTCATGTAAATAAAAGTAACCCCAAATCCACATTTTCCTGTGATTTAAATGGAACACCACTATCTAGATCTAGATCGATATAGTGGTTTTTCATTTTAATCACAGAAAAATGTGGATTTGGGGTTACTTTTTTCAACCAAAAATTGGGGATTTTTTTTTTTAAATCAGAGAAAACCAGGATCCTTGATGATAACACTGATTTTATATTTCTTGATCCACAGAACTGTGTGAAGAAATCAAAATACAATTTAGCTAGCATTTCTTCAGTTAATGACATTTCAGCATCTGTTAGCTCTTTCAAGCATAGACCATCCTTAATTGTAGTATGATGTAAATAATGTAGTATGACGACACAGGAATG
>NW_005841993.1:2497573-2506914 GCF_000455745.1 Alligator sinensis
TGCCAAAGTACATCCCTTAGCCAGTAAAGAATACTCAGTAAATGTGGCAAAAAATTCATTATAAACTTTCAATAAAGTAATTTGCAAATGAATGTATATGATTCCAAACAGCTTCTAATAGCCAATCCAGTGAGTTTTTTTGTAAATGTAGTATAAATATATTTGTGAGAAACTGGAGATATGGGGCTGTATGGGGTTATACTGCCACCATTTCCCCCACTCACACACACACATGCATACTGTAGGAGATGGGGATGTGGGTGGTATTGCTTAGTTGTAAGGTACATAAGGCATTAGGTAAGTTCAGTCAGAGTTAATCTCCCCAAAGAATGAGAGGGGGTCAGAGAGGCTCAGCTTCAGAACTAGTTTGGGAGCTAATGCTGAGAACAGAACAAGCAGAGTTCAGAAACTGAAGTAAGAGACAAGGTAAGCTGAGAGTTAACAAGGATCAGAAGCCAAAGACTGAACTAAGATCAAACCAGAGTCACAAAAAGGGAACCAGAATCAGGAATGTCAAGGGCCTTACCAAAATCAGAAGTCCAAGTCAGAAGCAGGAATCAAAGCTAGAAGATCAACGTGGAAGTGCACAGACAGTCAGGAGCAAGAAGTTACTTCTTTGATTAGAGAAGGAGATTGCAGGCTAGGCCTATCTTTTAAGGGCTGGAGCAGGTGGGGCCTGCTGCCTGTGGCTTCAGGCTATTGGCTGCCCTGATTACCTTATTTAGTCCAGGTGGGACTAAGGCACTGCTCTAGGCTTGCTGCAGCTGGCACCTGCTCAGGAGGTGACTTGACTGGATCTTGATTGAGACCACCTAGGTCCAGGGTTCTGGCCTGACCTCATTATACATGCACATGAAATGAATATATATTATTACAAGAACTCACTATAAATATTAACAATTTATTTGAATACTTCCATCATTTAATGTGAGATTCAATAACATTTCACACAAATGTTCTACTTATTTTGTAAAACTAGCAGAATCAATCCCACTGTTAAAGAAGAGCCAGATTAAGAGCCTTTATGCAGGAACTTCCATAATTTCATGGGGTCTGTATAGGAGCTATATATCCAAGGATTCTTGACAATTCAAATGGATGTGGGTATTAGGCTTAGCCATATTCCTATCCCCATTTCAAACCAGCCTACAGAGGAAAACAATTAGACCAGGAAGGTGCACTGAACTATATGAAAAAGTGTGAAGGTATTTGAACCCCTCCTCCTACCGCCTGGGGTAGTATAACTTCCCATTACCTTATACAGTAAACTGAACTTTAAAGGCAAAATCTAGCCATGACATTATTAAGATTAAAAAACAATTCATAATATGTATCCAGGGGCTACTCTCCTCTAAGTGTTGCACTTTCAAATCTGTCAGTGAAATCAGACTCCAGGAGAATGAGTCATAATGACATAACCACAGGTATATTATAGGTACATCTGTTGTTTGATATTTTGAACCAGAGGCAACTTAGTTAGTTATGGAATGAAATGATGTATGTTTTTTATAATGCGGTTTGGAGATTGGGGTTTGATCAGTATGTGAGCAGTTTATAACACCCTCAACAGATGGAAAATGTGCAGTGTCATACAAATCTTTCATTTACTGCTGCTGCGTTTCTCAGGAAGACCTAATATAGCCATCCCCTCTAGAGAAGATTGTCTACAGTGTTTGTTCCTGTGCTTGACGATACCTGTGGTCTTTCCATTTGAAAAGGATTTTGTTGCCAGTAATTTTACTGATGTAAGCAATTAAAAAATGAAAGAAGGAAAAAAAAAAACCTCCTCACTGAATCTAAGAATAAATTGTCTATCAGAATGATACTACCTTTGTTCTACATTTAGATTAAAATAAAGCTCTTGTTTAAATTACCTAATATTTTTTCTCTTTTTATTGACTCAACATAACAACATAGGAGTGGAGTGAGATTTTTTTTTAGCCATTGAGTCTCCTCCATTTAGTAGCTAGTATGACGACCCTACATAGAAGAACAAGATATTTCACACAGGAAACTCCTGTCTAAAATGTCTTGTTTCACTTGTGACCTGGACAGCACTGTGAACCACCCACCCCCTACTGCATTCCAGTTTCTGCTCTGTGAAGAGGGACTGATCCCTCCCCCTCACCCCCAGTGAAGCTTCTTTTGAAAGACATTGTGAGGTACAATTTAGAATCACTAAATCGGTGTACAGAAACGACAGTATTGGGGGATAAAGCAGCCTCTGAAAGTGTATGGAGCTGGTATTGCATGCAACTCACATAACTTGCTCTAGCAGCTGGCAGCAAGGGGGTTAGTGAGTCCTTAGGAAAATGTGGACCATGACTTCCAGGGAGAATCTGATGGCTAGGCTACAACAGGGGGTCAGCACAGATCAGATCAAATCTCTCACAGCATATATCCAACTTGAAGGCCATAACCTTGTCTTAATCAGAAAATGTCAGTCCTTGCTTTGGCCAAGCTTTCAACAGTCTGTCTCAGGGAAAGGCAAAAAAACAAAGCAAAGTTAAATAAATAAACCATTGGCATTCATGAAGAAGAAACATTTCTTCCTGGCCCCAAATTCCTTCCTGCCACCCAACGGCCAACTGTGCAGCCACAGCCCACTGGCAGCTGTCCCAGAAATGCAGGAGCCTCTGATGCAGTGCCCATGCCATAGCCTAGGCAGCAGTGCAGTCCCCCCAGGTCTGGCAGGTGTGCAGCCATGGGGCTACAGCTCCAAGAGTGGGGATACTGTTGCAGGTGGCAGCAACTCCTACTGCCAGCCTGCTGTAATTGGTGGAGATGCCACTCCAGGTTAGGACACTTTTGACAATTCATCGTGCCTATCAACATCTCTAGGCACCCATATACCTTTAAAAATAAGTGTCTAAATCACTTCACAAAGAGTTTGAATTTGTCTTACTGGGCATGTCTACATGTGCATATTAATGCACATGAATAAACTCTGGGACCTCAGCATGTTGAGCCAGGAAAGAGCAGCCTTGCCTGGCAAGGATTTCCAGAGTTCAGCCTGACATCCTGGGGCTGCTTCTCCCCTGCTCAGCATGATGTGAAGGGGCTGGCTGGGGCAAGAGGGTGCTATAGTGTGGGACTAGCCAGCAGGCAGCCCCCACACTGAAGTACACTTGTGCCCCAGCCATCCAGGGTAGCATCTACACATGCATTACTGTAGAGTACAACACTCTGCAGCAGGGTAACACATAACTAATAGGGGTGCATGTGTAGACAATCAATGTTTACTGCACAGCTAAATAGTCTACTGAGCAGTGAATATCTCATATAGATGTGCCCCCTGACTCAGAAAGATCTAATGAAACCCTACATTATATACTTTCCTAATCTTTTTTCCCCTCAGTACATTTTACCATTTAGCTTATCTAACAAGTGTGAATTTGTGCTGGATTTGTGATTCTGAAATATCTTTGTGGAATATATGTATTTCTACTACTATGATAAAACCTCCTGTCTTGCTAACGTCACTAGAATTGCCTAATATTTCCTATGGAGACAACATTTAACGAGGGATCTAGCAAAGGGATTACCTATGGTATTACAGAATTTGCATTTCAGCTGGAAAAGTAAAGGAAGCAGTGAAAGAAAAGAAGCTTTATTGATTAAATCACTTTGATTAGCTAGACAGATGATAATTTATAATCATCATTTACAGAAAATGAAGTGCAGGCAAAAGGCTTCTGATTTTCTTACCCATACCTTTCTTTATTTGTATGCTGTATGACTTCTGCCAAATAAGAATATGTAATGCTACCATATACGTGCTCTTGCTGAAAATACATTTTCAGACTTATCTCAGCATTTTTTCCAGTGCCATCTTTCAGGCTAGGAATCAGGGTACCACATTTCTTTTGTATTGCTCAATTTGAATAGCTCAGTTTGAAAATATATCTTGGGGGCAGATGATTTTGTTAACTCTAAAGGATCAAAATGACAGAGTCCTAAATCTAAATGCTCACTACTTCCACATTCAAGACCAGAGAACTATAAATGGGAATCTAGAGGGGATTTACATGATTCTATCAGAATGATTGACCATCACCAACAACCACTAATGATGTGCTCTGCAAACACCTACTGTGGAATTTTCAACTATATTAAAATAAAGAAAATGTGGGTGTCTTGAAGGAAACCATATAATCATTAATATCTACATATAGATTTGTCTACTGTTTTCAGAGGCAAAGAGGGAAAGGTAAGACTGATCTCTATGGGCAGAATTGTATTACCAACAGTTGTCACAAAAGTAGCTCTTAATTACCATTCCTTTTTCCTCAGAATTGAATCACAATTACAACCATAAATAAACTATGTAGGTAAATAACTTTGTGTGATGTCTCAGCATACTTAATGGAGAAACATGCTATCTCTGGAGGCAGGTAGTAGCTATCTGTGCCCTAGAGAGAGAGTATTTCATGCTTCCTTAGCCATGCAAATCCTTAGGTAGGACAGAAACTATAATAGTGGTGCTAAAAACATGTCTAGCTGCTCCTTGCTCCAGGTGGGTCTGCTGAAATGCTTAGGCCCTTGCCCCATATTCCAGCACATATTCTGCTGAACTGCCTAGCAGTTTATCAACTTGTAGCTCATAAAAGAGGCCCCAGTCTAGCTTTAGGGAGAGTGGCAGGCAGACACAGTTGAGCCAGACAGCATGAAAAAGGCAATTTAGGAGACCTCAGAAAGATCAGCAAGAATATGTTCTGGGTGTATGGGTTAGTAGGAATTCGGATGGATGGGGCTAGATTGGGAACTAGAAGAGAACCTAAGAGGAAGCAGAACTAGACTGCATAGAACAGGGGTGGGCAATTATTTTGACTGGAGGGCTGCTTAACAAGGTTTGATGAGCTGCTGAGGGCCGCAAGAGTAGCTGTGCCCCTTGAAAGGTGCCTCACCCTCAGTTGCCAACTTGGGACTGGAAGTTCCACCTCTTAAAACCCAGCTTTTGCCACTGGGAGTCCCTCCTTTTGCCCTTGGAAGTACTCCTTTTGGGAAAGGGGTTTGCCAGAAAATCAGCTGTTCCAGAAATAAAACAGTTTATAATCCTTTCATAATACAACAATAAGGACACAAGGTTACATCCAGAACCTCAACAGCATAAATAATCAGACCACAACCCAATGACACAGCAGCCCAAAGAAGAAATGGCACCCAGAGAAGGATCCTGTTACCTAAATGAACATCATTACCCTCTCCTAGGTCACCTGACTAGGAGAGGCCAGTAACCACATTACCATCCCCTGACAAACAGAGGCCATAGTTTCCTCTCTGTGTGCAAGGGCAAATCAACCCTGTCCCCATCAGGGGCTACCCATTGATTGCCCAGAGTGGGGGCAAAACCCCCCCAGAAAAAAAACAAATTATGTAGTTGTGGCAAGCTGGCCAGTGGGCTCACTGGTAGCCCAGATTGTTGGCTTGAACCTGGAAGGTTCAAGCCCCATTGGTGGAGGAATTCTTCCTTCCCCACCAATCAGGGAAAGGCAGGAGGAAGGCTGACCTGCCCTGACCCAGGGACAAGGTGAAAGAGAGGACCTGAGGGGGACCTAACCCATTGGGCTTTCCCATTAGTCCATTCCCAGTGTGGGGTGGAGCCTTCAGAGGGAATAAAAGGCAGTTTTCATCAAGGAATGGTGAAGATGCGGCTTGAGAAGAGCTGGTAGAGCTGACCAGTGGGATGAAGAAGTTGCCTCAGAAGTGCCCAGAAGATACCTCTGCTGAGGAGGGAGCAGCAAGCAGCTGTGTTCCAGCCCTGCCATGGAGAGAGCAGTGTCATTGGTTCATGGAGCATCCAGGACAGGACAGGACCTCGGTGGCTCCATGAGGCAGTGTGGGTCCCCAACCCTTCATGAACTGGGGGCCCTTGATGCACAAATCAGTGCACAGGGCTGTAGTGCTGATGGGATGCTGCAGTTATACGAGGCAGTGCGGGTCCTCATCCCTGCCATAGGCAGGCACCCCTTCAGTGCATGGGCAGTGCACAGGGATGGAGAGCTGATGGGACTATAGGACTGCACAAGGCAGCTCAGGTCTCTGACTCTACATGAGGCAGAGGTTGTGCAATGCATAGATCAGTGCACAGGGCTGGTAGAGCTAAAAGAGATTGTAGCGGCTGCACGAGACAGTGTGGGTCCCCAGCCCTGCATGAGGCAGAAGCCCTCAGTGCATGGATTGGTGCATAGGGCCATATTGCTGACGGCACACCACGGCTGTATGAGCCAGCACAGGTCCCCATCCCTGCCCTAAGCAGGCATCCCTTCAGTGCATGGGCAGTGCATGGGGTGGAAAGCAGAGCAGTAGGTGATGGGATGCCATGGCTACATGAGGCAGTGCAGGTCTCTATCCCTGCACAAGGCAGGTGCCCACTTTGGTGCACAGGGTGGTGCACAGGGCTGAAAGTAGGCTGACAGGCTGGGTGGCTGCACAAGGCAGCTTGGGACTTTCTGCAGTGAGCGGTGACTAGATGGGTTAAACACCCCAGCGAGGGAGGATGCCCCACCCCAACCCACAGTTAGAGATGAGCCTAACTCTCCAAAAGCGGTGGGAGTCAAGAGTTACCCAGGAAGCGGATTTCCACAGGGGAGTACGGTCCCTCCCCACTGCGGGCAATGAATGGGGAGCCCCACATGGGAAGGGGATGATTTGCCCTTGGACACAGAGTGGAATCTAGGGCCCCTGTTTGTGGGGTGTGGGGTGTGCATGGCGAGTGTGGGTGAGTGTGTGGTAGGATGTATGAATGTAGCGGTGAATGGTGCTCCCCCCAGAGGTGCACGAATGTGTGTTGGGGGGGTGCATGTGGGGAGGGGTGTGGGGTGTAGGGTTTGTGGAGGATGTGAGGGGGTGTGTGGGTGGGTGTGGTGTTTGTGGGGTGTGCGATTGTGTGTGGGGGTGTGGTCATAGGGTTTGTGGGAGAGGGTTTGTAGGTATGGTGGGGAGTGCATGGGAGCACCCTGTGTGTGCCCCCCTGAGCTGGTCAGCACCTGCCCCAGCTCTGCAACAACCCAGAGCCAGTGCATCCCCACCACCAGCAGCAGCACACAGCCCCAGAGCACCCTGTGCCCGCTCCAGACTCACTCCTGCCAGAGCAGATCAGCCAGAACCTGGGCACAGCCCCGACCTGCCCCACCCCACCCCACCCCACCCCACACCTGTTCCATACCGCCTGCCTGTGGTGAGTCCTGCCATCCCCTGGGCATGCAGCAGGGATGGGGAGGCTCTGCAGCTGGACTGCCTTTCTAGGCAGCTCAGGTGGCAGCAGCTTCTTCCGGCTGCCACTACTGCTGGCCCCAACCCCACGATACTGGCAGCTCAGGTCCCTACCAGTACTGCGGGGCTCAGGCCAGTGGCAGCAGCAGCGAGAAGGAGCTGCCACCACCTGAGCTGCCTAGAAAGGCAGTCCTACCACAGAGCTACCCCAGCTGTACTGTGTGCCCAGGGGACAGCAGGATGCACCACAGCTGGACGGCATCTGGACCAAGACAGCATCTGTACCATGATGCACAACATACCAGCACCAATGATTGGTGCTGGCCTACATTTATCAAGCCTACTTTTGAGGGATTGACTGACTGCATCCTACCACCTTTATGGTGGGCACACTCTGCTGCCTGTGGCCTCCTCAGTGGGTGCCATGACACCTCAGCTTCACACTGTCAATGCTCAACAAGGTCAGAACAGTCCTAGCCATACTGGCTCAGGCTTATTTTAGAGGGTGGCTGCCCAGATCATGGACAACATTCAGCCCATGGTCTCAACAGGTAGATCCATATGAGTGCACACATGCAGGGGTATGCATTTTCCATAGCACAAATAGCAATGGCACATATCTTTGTCACTGTTTTTTGACCCAGGGCATTCTTCTGCATGCACACTCTGGCACATGGCAAATTGGCCTGGGTCGGGTAGGGGAGGCTGGGGCCAGCACAGGATCCTGGGGACCTCCTGTGGCAGCAGTCATGCTGATCTAGCTGTATGGAGCCTGGCTGCAGCCAGAGCATAGCTCTGGATAGACATGCTCCATTTCTTGTGGGGCATACTGCTGCTGCTTGTGCCACACTGCTTTTTCTCACAGCAGGCTTTTTTTTTTTTTTTTTTTTACACTGGGATCTCCTGGTGTTAAATCTTGGTGCCATGCTGCAAACTATCATTGCAGTAAATGGGTGTACATGTGCTGTCTGTGGTTTGTGGCACCTCATGGGTGCTGTCACATTCTTGTAAGCCTTCATCCCATATATCCTAGATATAATTTTTCTCCCTGTGAATCTTGGAAACTGGAGACTTGTGAGGAAGGAGTTTCTCTAGTTAGAACTGGACATAGTAAATAGGATCTATGTCTAGAATGGCAGGCACTTGTGGTACCTGCTTGAGTTCCTGAACAGCTGAGCTCTGTTACAGAAACAGAATAGAAGAAGAGAGCACATGTGGCCTGGACTAAGGGAAGTGCCTGGTTGTTTTTGTGTGGCATATTATGTATAGGTGCAAGTGTTGTGCAGTTTTGAGAGCCAGCTCCTGGCATATCGAGGGAACTGCCTGGGTGCAGATAGAAATGATAATTTTCACCCAATCTGGCCATAGAAAACAGTCTATAGCCATGACCATACACATGTACATGGCTGAAGACCACTTAAAAATGACCAGTCTGGTGAAGATCTGAACCCTCATTTCATGAGGAGTCAGATTAAGACATTTCAAAACAATGTCTTCTGTACATTTTGACTGTGCTGCCTTCCAGCCTCAAGCTGTTTTCAGAATGGGAGGGGGGAAAGGGAGTGGAGGGAGTTCAGTCTGGGTTTTTTTCACCTTGCTGGAGAGTGCGGCAGTTGTATTGGAGCCCCCTGAAGTGGGAGGGCTCCAGTTCACCCACCCCACACTCCAGCACTGGCTGGGGAACCCTAGAAAGAGCTACCTCTCCTCCCTTTCCCCCCTCCCATTTTGAAATAGGGACAGGCTGGGAGAGAGGAGAGGCCTTTGCTAGGGGAAACTGCAGTCAGCAACTAGATTCCCCTTGCCCTGGAACCAACAGTGAACTTCTGTTTGATTTGGGGGATCATTGTGACTCAGAACACTTCCAGCAAAGTGTTGTCTGTTATAGTGGGGATCTGCACTTCTGTCTGAACCCACTGTGAAAGCGACCTTTGTTCTAGGAGTGCATAAGGCATCCTAAGAGCAACTCCTTCTCATAATCTGTGGGTGGCAGGGTTGCTTGTCTATGGCTGGGCAATGCAGGGCTATGCATTTCATAACAAAGGCTCCCAGGGAGTTGGGAGCACTCTGGCTGGTCCTTCTGCAGCCCCATAAACTGCCTGCCCACATAAAAGGTAAGACTGTTTCAC
>NW_005841993.1:2506945-2510157 GCF_000455745.1 Alligator sinensis
GTCCCTGTGGTCAGCACTATGCCCAGGGTGCTGCAGAAACACACTATGCCTTTGGCCTGCACTCTGCCCAACTACCTAGGACTTGATCAAAATCTACCTTTTGCATGCTCAGCAAGGGTAACAGCATTCAGCCTTGTGTGTACAGCTAAGTAAATATTAACTTCCTTAATCACATCCTGACTACTTAACATTTTCTGTTACATATGAGCATTTCATATCCTATCCTAAATTTATTAGGTACTGTTTCAGTATCCCCAGAAGAGGCATCACTTAAGTGTTGGATAAATGGTTTCCAAATAATTCCTGTACAGAGAACATTTCTCCATCCATTTCCCTGTCTTTGAGTGAATGGATCCACTGTGTTCTCATCATTCTTTGTGAGTGTAGCTCTCAAGTACATCCTGCCTATGTGCTCCTGCTCATTCATTCCCCAAAAAAGGCAACTTCTGTGATACTCCTGGATGACATATAACATGCCTACTTTTAAATGGCTTAAGCTATGGCTGGGCATGAATATAGAGCTAAATGATTTTTGTTTTTTTTCAATAGATCATCAGAGAGCTTCACTAGAAAGCTTTCAGTAGAGACTAAGGAACAGCAAAGACACATCTTCATTTTTCCTCTTCTTACCATCCTTCAAAATAGTGAGACCTGCTTCAGTCTGAGTCAGATTCTATTTTTTTCAGCTGCTTATCCTAGAAATTGTTTGTGCTTTTCAGTAATATAACTTCACCGCTAATCCCCAAAATATGAGGAGTTTCAATGCAAGCCTTATAGGTTAAAAACCAGAACTATCAGGTCAGAGCATGATTTCTTATGCCCACAGTTTCCTGGCTTATGTGATGTTTGACCACCTGGGATCCTGGTTTTATCTGATAAAAAAAAAAAATCCTCAATTTTCGATTTAAAAAAAGTAACCCACAATCCACATTTTTCTATGATTACAATAAAACACCACTAATATATAGATTTATGTCTATATATACATATGGGTTACTTTTTTAAAACCAAAAACTTGGGATTTTTTTTCTATTATGAGAGGAAATCAGGATCCCTGGTGACCAGACAGCCACATGGCCCAGCAAGGACATTTGGGATGGATCCAGGCTAGCCATGGCCCAATCCTGGAGCCTATATTGCTGTTAGAAAGCCAGCAAGCAATACAGGCATAGAGTAGACTTGGCACCTTCTAGCCAGCCTGCTACAGACAGGTCTGGGCTGTGCACATTATAGATGTTATTAACTTTTAACATGAGACTTATCAAAGCACATGCAAACTTTAGCATTGCCTAACATTCCTTAAAGTTAGCACATGCTAATTACATGCATAACTATACCTTTAGCAATGTACCCCTTCCTACTTTCCAGACACCCTACAGCTCCCAATCTAGAAAGTTCGTTTTTTTTACTTGGGTGTAGGTTGTAGCCGTGTTGGTCTAAGGACATAGGCAGACAAGGTTCCTTGGGTGAATCTGATATCTTTTATTAGACCAACCCAAATAGTTGGAAAATTATTATTAAGCAAGCTTTTGGGTTCAAAAACCCTTCGTCAGGCTAAGGAAGTTTCAGCAGTTGGTATGTGCTCTTCCTGGATGGAATGAAAAGTAAAGAAGCCAGCGGCTGGGCTGGTATACATACAAGAGAGGTAGTCAGTGAAAATGTAGATTGAGGAGTCAATGGCTGAGAGACAGGCTGGGGCGGGGGGAGAGAGAGAGAGAAGGGGGATAAAAGTGGAGAGATACCTGGGGAGTCAGATGTCAGGCAGGTTATAATGTGTCATAAATCCAATGTCTATATTTAGTCCATGATTTTTAGTATCCAGGAGGTTGATGAAATGGAGTTCATAGGCTCATCTCTGGGACGTGTTTTGTAGGTTTCCTTTGAGGATCAGGACTGAGAGATTGGAGAGAGAGTGGTTTTCTTGTGAGAAATGTGCCCCCACCGGTAATTGGGTATTTCTGTCTTTGATACATTTCCAGTGTGTGTTCATTCTGGTGCGCAGTTGTTGTTTGGTCTCTCCTACGTATTTTCCATCAAGGCATTTGATGCATTGGATGAGGTATATCACATTTCTGGAGGTGCAGCTGTAGGAATGTTGATGGCTCTGTTGTGGGGTGTAGTAATAGTGGGGGGGGTGGAGATGTGTTGGCAGGTTTTGCATTTCTTGTCATGGCACGGTCTGGATCCTTTTGGTGTGTTCTAGGCATGAGGAAGTTTGCTTCTGGTGATGAGGTTAGCGAGGTTCGATGCATGTTTGAAGGCTAGGATGGGTGGCTCTGGGAAGATCTTTTTAAGAACAGGGTTCTTTACTTTTCATTCCATCCAGGAAGAGCACACACCAACTGCTGAAACTTCCTTAGCCTGACGAAGGATTTTTGAACCTGAAAGCTTGCTTAATAATTATTCTCCAACCATTTGGGTTGGTCTAATAAAAGATATCAGATTCACCCAAGGTACCTTGTCTGCTGATTTTTTACTTCGCTTTGGAAAGGTATAAGAATATAAAGATTTTTTGACCACAACCCTTCTGGGTTCACTATATAGACTAACAGCACTTATTATGGACCACTTGTCATTAAAGTTGCCTCAGTGAGTAATAAAGAAGCAGTATCTAAAATTATTAAGTCCTGTTACTATAACAACAAATGGATAAGAGGTAATAAATGAGAAGCATAACAGAGAAAATATTGAGAATCACAATGTATAATAGATTCTTCCTCATTGGAGGATACATCATAAACCAGTGATTCCTTGAGAAATCCTAACATTTGGAGTCCATGAAAGAGAGCAAAGAAAAGCAGCTGCTCCTGGATACCTTTATATAGCAATAAGAACTGAAGCCAGAGTGATCATCAAAGGTGACTGGGTAAGCTTAGTGCTGTAGAAACTTCCTGGCAGAAGTTTTTTTCCCTTATTCATAGAGGCTTCCAGCAAAACTGAGCATATTGTGGGCTCTCCTATACTTAAAGAAGATGGTTTCAGGGTCCTATTTCTTGTATTGGGCATGTGTGGTACACCCAACCAGGCTGCCAGCTATCATCATCTCCCCACTAAACATGGTCAAGAGGGTTTCACTGAACTTCCCAAGGTAGATGCAGTATCTTCCCAACAGGTTGAATTTTAAAAAGTTATCTCTGACTGTACAAGAAAGTGTTACTACGATACCAAGCCCCCTGCCCTGACTGCTTCCCCCTCCCCCCCCAAAAAACCAA
>NW_005841993.1:2510188-2513877 GCF_000455745.1 Alligator sinensis
AAGCAACCTTACTCACACGTTGATTCACTTTCAAATAAATCAAGGGACAATTAAGGTCATTAGCTAAGTTTTGTTTGATTGTTTTATTTTGAAAGGACAAAGCTTGACAACTATTAGTGAAGTCATCTGGAAAGAGGAGTTCATTTAAATAAATACAGAAAACATCTAGTTTTTTTCCAAGTCTGTTTTTTTTTTTTTTTTCAGGGTACTAGAGAGAGCTGCTCCAATGCATGCCATATGCCTACTAGGATGCAGTCAAAGCTTTTCCCTCCCTCTTTTCAGAGTTGGTTCAGCTCCTGGGCAGGCATGTGCTAATTGGGTGGATGCGGCACCTTGTGTGGTGGCCATGTGGACATGATTGAGGCTCTAGCCAGACAGATGTTGGTTTGCTAACCAATTCTGTCTAGGCAAATCCACAGTGGGAGGATGTGTGAAATCCAGCAGTAAAGGATATGTGCCTGGGCTATTCAGCAGGTGCTGACACTGTGATTAAGCTACTTTGTCAACCTCTGAGACGTCAGCAGTGGGAAGAGGTCTCTAAAGCTGGCTCTATTTCTGGAAGGCAAACTGTAGAGACTCCCCTTCAGCCCAACCCTTCATTGTGTTAATTATGTTTTTAAAATTATATTGCTAAAAAAATCCATTATTTTACAAAGAAGATATGTAGTGATCTCTAAATTTGATGTTACCTCTTTTAGACAAGAGTGGCCACATATAATCCTACCTATTAGGTGCTTAAATGGGTTTAGGGATATATTACATTCCACTTCAATCCCTGAAAACAAAAAAAACTGCCGATGTGTCTACTTTTACAACGTGCATTAAGATCAAGTTAGTACTAGTTGTGAGTATTTATTCACCTTTTGCATTCACATTTTTTTTTTCAAAAGAATAAAGTAGGGTAAGAACAGGATCACATTTGAGAACCTAAATTCACTTAAGTAACTAATACATGGAATAAAATCTGCCATAATGACCATGGGTAAGAGTATATTTCAAGAAGAAAATAAACATCCACAAGAACACTTTCTTCTGTAGATTTTTTGTATCTTGAGAGACTTTATAATTACAGAATGTCTGACCTTCATGATTTTGACCTGCAATATATCTACTTTAACATTCTGGAGGTAAGAATCTGACAATGGACAAATCAAATTGGACAGCTTCAAGTCTGATGCACATTCCAAGTAAAACAAACCTGTGAAGCATGAATGAAAGTTAAATGTGGAAAAAATGCTACCCTTACAGTCCTTTTATTAGTTCCAAGGAGTCTGAACAAATCTGGGCTTCATGTCTTGTAAAGCTCAACTATCCTAAAACCATTCTCTGGAGTGATATAACATCTGTACAATGGAAAATTCTTCTTCAGCAAGTCCACTGAGCAAGCAATTTATGTACAATGGGTGCACTATATATTTGATTTTAAGAATTATGAAGAGGCATGCGATTTTTCTGTATTAATACAACAGGGTTTTGTTGTTAACTATTCTCTTGTTTCACTGCTCAGTCAAGTGCAGAGGTTAGAAGAGAGCTTAGCTAGGAACTCAGACATGCTGAAAATTACAGCTTAACCTTGAAGTTCTGTTCAGTAAGTTCAAGATAAGAAAATACATTTTAAAGCAGCAACATGTATATCTAATAAGTTTAAATGGTGTTGTTTTTGTTTTAACTCTACCTAAAATATGTTAAAAATGTGTTCAATTAATTACAAAAATACATTTTTTTCATAATAATATTTGCCAAATGGGGAGCATCATCTCCTTTTGCTCTGATAGCTATATGATATAGGTGCATGTACAATTACTTCATAATTAGAAGAAATATGAGCAATGGAAGGAAGGCTGTGTCAGTAATGAAACATAAAAAGAAATGGCACAAATATGTATGGATAACATTTGGAAAGCAGACATAAAACAAGGTATGAGACATGAGGGTAAGAAGGGGTTCTATAAGTAGATCAAATAACGAACACCAAGGAGACCATGGACCCACTGTTTATTATAGTTTGTTAAAGAACACCCTAAAGAAGACAAAGCTGCTCAATGTCTGTTTTGCTTCAGTTTTCATATGTGCCTGTGCTCACACACATGAATTGCAGATGGATCAGTAGAAGAACAGAAGGGATAGATGTAGATGACACTATGTAAAGAAGAATGAGATAACTTTTGACAAATATGAATGAAGTCACTAGGGTCAGATGGAATTAATCATAGACTATCAAAATAACTTGCTAAGGAAATCTGGGAATTGCTGGCAATATTTTCAAAGACAATAGGCTAGCATATACCTGGTGAAGAGCCCATCTCTAAAAAAATGGAAGATCAAGGAAGAGAGCCTGGTCATCTTAACTTCAAAATATTTGAAGAGTACTACCAAGAAGATTCGCCCATTAAAGTGAGTCAGAAATATAATGGTGTCACAAGAAATGCAATTACTATTTTGGATTGCAATAACAAAGGCACTGTTTGTAAGACTTTAAAGCTGAGAATACCCAGTGCTGTTTAGGCCTCAGCTATCCAATCTAAGCACTGCATTTTAAGAATAAAGTACAGAAACTGGAGAAGATTTAAAAACAGGCAGCAATGATAAACAAGGGATTGGAATACAACCCCTGTGAGGAAAGAATGAAAGAAGCAGATATGCTTAGTTTAGAGAAATGGAGATCGAGATGGACACAATTGCAGTTTCCAGAAATTGGAATGGCTGCCATAAAAAAAAAGATGGAGAGAAATTGCTGTTCCTTACCACAGAGGGAGGAAGAAAAAGGCAGTTGTTTAAACTACAGCAAAAACAGGTTTCAATTAAATCTCAGGAAAAACTTCTTGTGTGTAAGAACTATAGAACAATGGCACAAGCTGCCTAGAGAATCTCCCTCACAGGAGGTTTTAAAGAGAAGCCTGGATAATCATCTGTCTGAGATGATTTAGGAACAGTAAATCCTGCATGAGTACAAGGGATTGAACTTGATGACCCTTGAGATTCTTTCCAATGGTATGATCTTATGATTCTATTATTGTAACAGTTAAGCTTTTCAGATATAGTAATAAAGACCAATATAATATACTTGAAAATGACTTATGGAGGTATGGAAATAGAGAAAAATAGAGATGGAACTTCTAAGGTTGCAGAGGGACTACACAAATAATTAAAATATAATAAATATCTGTGTTATAATATATGTTCATAGATACACTGTGTGGGTCCATGTGTGCAGGCATGTATAGATGTATATAAAGATGTTTTGATACACACACACACATTCACCATATTTACTTACATGCTGTACATACCTTTTCCCCAAAACATGGCCCTCCATAATTGGCAATAAGTGTAGACCCTCTAACTAGGGTTAGGTTGATATAAATGCCCATCTGTGCAAATGTTCAGGGGCTTTAAATCAGACTAAAAATGGTTGGCCCCATCTAAGTTAGTTCACCTACTTACCTGATCCTGCTAAACCCCTTCTGGACCGAACAACCCTTCCCATGGACCCACTAGACCTACCACACCTTCCAATCCCACCTCTTCAACATCCCAAGTTACTTACATTTGGGTTTCCCATATAGATCCCATAATTGGCAAACATCTGTACATGCCGCTATCAGTCTATGATCACACAGCTTAAAGTAGGCCATGTGTTCGTTGACCAGCTGCAGTAAGTGATTGTATGCACCCTGAGATGTGTCTTT
>NW_005841993.1:2513887-2515215 GCF_000455745.1 Alligator sinensis
TTTATGCACTAGAATTGAATAGGTTGAATCAAATGGCTGCTGAGGTAGCCCTTTTGTGCCAGCCACAGGAAGAAAGAGTTGGAATGAAGTCTGCAGTGTCAGGGTTAGGTTTAACCCTTTTACAGTCTCTGCCAAATGCTGCTGCTCATTTGGAAGCTGCTGTGAAAGGATTAAAACTATCTTTCATCTCAACAGTGGCAGTCAGGATTCAGCTTTGCAATCAAGGTTTCTGTGGTCAAGATGCAGCCATGAGTTCATAAAAATATTTTATCTTCATTCTTCCTTCCCAAAACAGATAGATAGATAGATAGATAGATAGATCTATCTATCTATAGGAGGAAAAGCAGGGGCAACATTGGACCCCTGCTGATGACGAGGCAACTGACAACTGACACCCAGGAAAAAGCCAACCTATTAAATAGGTACTTTGCGTCGGTCTTTCATCAGTCCCATGGGACGCCCATGCCCGCTACGGGACAGGGCAGTCCGGGTGAGGGTGATCCCCTGCCCTCCATTAATGCTGACTTTGTGAAGGAACATCTTGAGAAGCTGGATACCTTCAAATCAGCCGGCCCTGACAATCTTCACCTCAGGGTACTCAAGGAGCTGGCGAGCATCATAGCCCAGCCTCTAGCATGGATCTTTGAAAACTCTTGGAGCTCTGGTGTAGTGCCCGAAGACTGGAAGAAGGCCAATGTGGTGCCTATCTTCAAGAAAGGGAGGAAAGTGGATCCAGCTAACTATAGGCCCATCAGCCTGACTTCTATCCCGGGGAAGATCTTAGAAAAGTTTATTAAAGAGGCCATCCTTAATGGACTGGCCGACGCCAAAATCTTAAGGGATAGCCAGCATGGGTTTGTTGCGGGTAGGTCTTGCTTGACCAATCTCATTTTCTTCTATGACCAGGTGATGTATACACCTATCACCTATCACCTGGACAAGGGAGAAGAGATTGATGTCATATATCTTGACTTAAAAAAAGCCTTTGATCTGGTGTCCCATGATCACCTTTTGGAGAAAATGGCCGATTGTCGCCTTGGGTCCTCCACGATCCACTGGCTGGAAAATTGGCTCCGGGGTCGGACCCAGAGGGTAGTAATCGATGGAAGTCACTCATCGTGGTGTCCTGTGACCAGTGGGGTCCCCCAAGGCTCTGTCCTTGGACCCATACTGTTCAACATCTTCATTAATGATGTGGACACTGGAGTCAGAAGCGATCAGAACTGGCCAAGTTCGCCGATGACACCAACCTCTGGGGCAAAGCATCCACACCAGAAGACAGGCAGGTGATCCAGGCTGACCTGGACAGGCTCAGCAAGTGGGCAGAC
>NW_005841993.1:2515356-2582271 GCF_000455745.1 Alligator sinensis
TCCATAGATGCTTCTCAAGCAAATCCCGGGACGTCATTCTCCCCTTGTACTCGGCCTTAGTGAGGCTGCAGCTGGAGTACTGCATCCAGTTTTTGGCTCTGCAATTCAAAAAGGATGTGGAGAAGCTTGAGAGAGTCCAGAGAAGAGCCACGCACATGATCAGAGGTCAGGGAAGCAGACCCTACGATGACAGGCTGAGAGCCCTGGGGCTCTTTAGCCTGAAAAAGCGCAGGCTCAGGGGTGATCTGATGGCCACCTACAAGTTTATCAGGGGTGACCACCAGCATCTGGGGGAACGTTTGTTCACCAGAGCACCCGCTCTTTAGCCTGGAAAAGCACAGGCTCAGGGGTGATCTGATGGCCACCTATAAGTTTATCAGGGGTGACCACCAGTATCTGGGGGAACGTTTGTTCACCAGAGCGCCCCAAGGGATGACGACTAGGTCAAATGGTCATAAACTACTACAAGACCGTTTCAGGCTGGACATAAGGAAGAATTTCTTTACTGTCTGAGCCCCCAAGGTCTGGAACAGCCTGCCAATGGAGGTGGTTCAAGTGCCTATATTGAGCACCTTCAAGAGCAAACTGGATGCTTATCTTGCTGAAATCCTATGACCCCAGCTCACTTCCTGCCCTTTGGGCAGGGGGCTGGACTCAATGATCTTCTGAGGTCCCTTCCAGCCCTAATGTCTACGAAATATGAAATCTATGAAATATGAAATCTATATAGCTATAGCTATACGTCTATGTGTCTGTGTGTGTATGTATACATCAGCAGAACACAGATTTGGCCATGATGATTTAATTATCTAACAAATAACATAGTAACATATTACATATTTAAAATTACTAATTCACTATGGATATATTCCTAAAGTATGCTAAGATTTCCATTTACAATTACTGGTATTTTCTCATGTTAGAAGTCAAATAATAGGGAAAAAATGGTGCAGATCCACAAGGAAACTGTTTCTAAGCACTTGGAGGAGAAGGTGATTAAGAACAGTCAGCATGGATTCACTAGGGGCAAGTCATGCCTGACCAACATGATTGCCTTCTACAATTTGGTGACTAGATTTGTGGGCATGGGGAGACCGGTGGATGTGGTGTACCTTGATTTTAGCAAGGCTTTTGATACGGTCTCCCACAGGATTTTCTTTGACAAGCTAAAGAGGTAGGGACTGGATGAATGAACTGTATGGTGGATAGAAAACTGTCTCAAGCATCAGGTTCAGAGGGGTAGTAATCAATGGTTCGGTGTCTAGTTGGCAGCTGGTATCAAGTGAAGGGCTAGGATTCAGAGTGACCTAGACATATTGGAGGATTGGGCCAGAAGAAATCTCATGAGGTTCATCAACAAGGACAAGTGCAGACTCTTCCACTTAGGATGTAACAGTCCCAAGCACTGGTACAGGCTGAGGGCTGACTGGCTGGGCAGTAGCTCTGCAGAAAAGTACCTGGGGGTTACAGTGGACAATAAGCTGAATATGAGTGTTTCTTTTCTGCCAGTGGGCCAGTGGATATTAACAAAATATGTATGTTAAATGATTAAGAGAATAGTAATATTATTTTTGTTAACATTTTAGGTCCTTGTGACTACAACTCAAGGTTATGAATCATTAAAGATTATGAATATTCAGTGAGTCACCATATACACTCTCTTACAACAGAATGTGGTCAGGTATATATATACTCATGTCTATTGTATAAATAGAATAGCCTGTAATTACCTGTAGTGGGAAAGAGAGTTAGTTAGCAGTAAAGAATTTTGTAGCTGCACTGAGCTCAGATCTGAGCCTGGGACCTAGCCAGTCCCAGCTGAATGATCAGGGCAACCAAACCCCCGAGACCACACCCCACTTACTCCAACCTTTAAGAGCTGGCCCCATCCAGTAGCACCCCATTAACACAAAGGCTCTGATGTTTGTTTTTTTTTTCCTGAACCTTCTCTACTCATCGAAACTCTGGCTTTCCTGGCATACCCTGACTCTGATTCTGACTCATT
This sequence comes from Alligator sinensis, assembly GCF_000455745.1. Lineage (NCBI taxonomy): Eukaryota > Metazoa > Chordata > Crocodylia > Alligatoridae > Alligator > Alligator sinensis. The sequence goes on from NW_005841993.1 coordinate 2,517,362, forward strand.
GTCAGGGTTTTCTCTGATTAAAAAAAAAAAAAAATCCCCAATTTTTGGATTTAAAAAAGTACCCCTAAATCCACATTTTGTGTGATTAAAATGAAACACCGCTATATAGAGGTATAACAATGTTTCATTTTAATTATGGAAAATGTGGATTTTGGGTTGCTGGCCAACCCCTCCAGTGGCAGGGAGTGGGTATGTGGCTAGGCCAACATGAAGGGTTCTGGCCACCTGTTGAAGACACTATGTCTTTTGAGGAGGTGGCAGACTGGGATAAGCAGGCAGGCCAAGCCCCTAGCTTTAAGACCACAACCTGACAGCTCCCTGTCAACCCAATCCCTGGACTTCACCCAATTATCAGCTGATCTTCACCAACTCTCCGCACCCTGGTCCCTGAAATTATCCATCATTTCTTTCTTTCTCATCTGATATTGGGAATCCCTAAATCCGCTCAAAGAAAAACGTCTATTTTCAACATTCTGTTTGAATCTTCCCCTGATGCCCTTGTGTATTGTTAACTTAAAAAAACCCCAAAATAGTCAATCCTATCTACCTACAACATAAGATGTCTTCTAAAAATGAATAGAGATCCATATTCATAGGTCCACGTTTAATCTTCGTAATAAAATGTAGTCTGTTAGGTACACCAGGGACTAATAACTTTTTAAGACAAGGGCCAAATTATCAGAACTTAGTTCAAAGATAGACTTTTTACCCTGCCACTTTCAACCCTGCTGCTGCTTCCACTTCCCCCATTGTCATTTCCTCTTCCCCCAAATTGCCACTGCTTCTCTGCTACCAAATTGCTCTTGATTTTCATGCTGCCTAAGTACTGCTGATTCCCCTATCACTGATTTCCATGCTGATGGATTGCTGCCAACATCTCACCTTTCCAGCTGTGTGAAATTACTTGATGAGCCAATTTCAGACAGTGGGATGTGGGCTGCTAACCCCTTAGGAATATACTATGGATATTTGCTTTTTTATCAGAGGGGTGTACATCCTTCTTTGCAATACATAAAACGAACAGAGGTTTTATTAGCATCTAACCTAATTTATATACTTTTCCTTTACAAAGAATTCTTAATAGAAGGACAATAGCCTTGCACCTTTTACCATCCTCAGCCCATAATACCCATCCTTTACTCTTGTTCAGACATTCCCTCCTTAATCCATTCAATAAAAGAAACATACATACATGTATTACTTCTCTGCCTCACAAACATACATTCTAAGTATTGCATAATTAATTTTGTTGAAAATAGAACTCAAACTGAACTGAGCTGGCTCATCAAACAGATAGCTGTAAATAATTGGCAGACACGATTCAACTCGGTCAGAATTGAATTCAGTCCTGGATAGCATTACAAATATATTTATCTGAAGAGTCACTTGAACAGTATATAGTCTTCTTTATGGAAAGCACATGAAGCAAGAAGAAAGGAAATGGAGAGAAAAAAAAAAAAAGAAAATATGTTAATGGCTTTAAACCTCTCAGTCCCCATAACTTTTGTCTTTAGAACACTGTGAAATGGTAAATGCTATGCTAACAGGGTTCGATATCAGAAATTAAAAGCTTTCCTTTCTAGACAGAAAGAAAGAAAGAAAAACTTTGACTTTTAAGAGGCATTTATTCCAGGGAGGGTGACAAATCAGGGCCAGTAGAGAGTATGTACAGGTTGGCCCAAACACCTGGGCCTCACGGACATGGCCTGGGCTCATGGCCTGCAAGGGCTGCCTGTACACTCTAGACTAAAAAAACACAGTGAACAAAAGGACTATTTACATATTTACAGTTCTGCCAGTGGGGACACCCATAGGGGCCTCAGGGGTCGACCCGTGTGAAAAAAAGTCCAAGGCCTCGGCCTGCTGGACGCGTCTCTGCAGCTTGAGCAGCTGGTGGTGTTAGAGGGCGAGAAGCAGGTGTCCCACCTCGACTCGGCACAGCGCCCCCTCGAGGGCCCAGCATTCCTCAAAGGTGGGCACCGTCCACCGCAGGACCGCATGCTCAAACTCGAGTCAGAGGTGGGCCCGCACCAGCAGGCAGAAGAGCTGCAGGGCGTCGACCATCCCAGTCCCAGAGAGCCAGTTTTGCCGGCTCTTCAGGGTGGCCATCTTGGCCTGGCCCAGCAGGAAGTTGGCCAGGCTGACCGTGGCCCACTCAGCCACCCGTTAGGGGAAGGAGTGGATATAGATGTCCTCCGAGAAGTCCCGGCCCAGCGCCCGAAGCAGCGTGCCCAGGGTGGCAAAGAGCGGCTGCAGCCGGGGGCAGTCGAGGAAAGCATGGAAAATGTCCTCATCCAGCACCCCCGGGCAGAAGGGGCAGGCCGCTGAGGCCACCAAGTCCAGGTGGCGAACAAAGGTGCCGGTGGCCAGGATGCCGTGCACGAGTTGCCACTGCAGGTCCCCAGTCTTCTTGGCGGTGGGCACCTTATACAGCATGCGCCACGCTGGGGTCCCAGGCCGCACCAGGCACCGCCGCCACATGGTGTCAGGGCGGCTGGCCAGCACCTGGGCATGCCGGGTGCTTACCACCCAAGCCTTGCGGGACAGGGTGCCAAAAGGGCAGCCCGTATTGCTGCTGGGGGGCACCGGGAGCCTGAGCAGCGTGTTGGGCTGCTCGGCCAGCTCACCAGGTACTGCTGGGATGATGGGCAGTGGTGGGAAGGCGTCGTGTGTGGTGTCCATGGTGGGGAGGGTCCGGCGAGCCTGGAGATAGACTTCCAGGGCGGTCGCTACTTCCGTTGGGAGGGCGCCCCTGACGGTCCGCAGAAGCCAGCCTGCGGTGTGGACGGAACGCAGCACCAGCCGGGCAGCCAGGGCTTCAGGTGACAACCAGTCTGACCAAGCAAGGTCCAGGAGGTGCTCCAGGTGAGTGGTGCGTGCTTTGATGAGAGCTGCCATGAGGCTGGCAGAAGCCAGGCTCGGCACGACATGCTGCAGGGCCGGGTTGTAGACCAGGGGCTCCCGAAGCAGTTGCGGGAACCGCAGGTGCCTGGCCTGGGGACAGAGATGGAAGGCTGCTCGCCAACCCGCACCATGCTGCGGTAGAATGGGGGAAGGACCGCCCCGTTCAGGAAGGTGAGGTCTAGCAGAAACAGCTCCTGGTCAAAGCTGAGGCCCCCCGCTCACCACAGGAATCAGCATGCCAGCTGTCACCATGGGAGGTAGACTTTGGTGTACAGGAGCCGCTGGAGGGCCTGCAGCCGGTAGGCGGCCACCCTGCTGGCCAGGTCAATCAGGCCATGGCCCTGCTCGCCGGTGGGGAGGTAGAGGGCAGCTTATGGGAACCAGTGGCATCCATCCCACAGGAAGTCAACCAGGAGTAGCTGCAGTCTCTCCAGGAGCTCCAGCGGAGGGTCCAGCACCGCGCAGCAGTTGCACAGGGTCGCCACCGCCAGGTTGTTGACAATGAGGACCCAGCTGCAGTAAGAGAGGGCGGGTAGACGCCAGCGCTGAAGGCGGGCCTCCACTCCCTCCGCCAGTTCCTCCCAGTTGCGGGCCATAAAGGCCGGCAGCCCCAGGAACACTCCCAGGGCTTTGAGGCCTTCCCGGCGCCAGCCGAGGCCTCCCAGCAGGTCCGGAGGTGGCATGCCGGCCCACATCCCGAGCAGGAAGGTGTCGCTCTTGCCCCAGTTGATGTGGGCCGATGCGGCAAGCTCATAGGTGCATTGGCAGTCCACCAGGGCCCACACATCCTCCTGGCTGCCCAGGAAGACGGTCACATTGTCCGCGTACGCAGTCAGCCGAATCAGGGTGCCGGTGGCGGGGCCCGGTGCTGGTGGCAGGGCTAGGCTGGTCAGGCGACATTGCAGAGCATGCAGCAGCGGTTCAACGGGCATGCTGTACGCGCTGGCCAACAGGGGGCAGCCCTGGCGTATGCTGCGATGCACGGGGAATGGGGAGCACAGCACGCCGTTCATCTTGAGCAGGCCGGAGGCGTTGTGGTACAGGACCCGGAGCGCCGTGGTGAAGAGTGGCCCGAATCCAAAGGCCTCGAGGGTGCCGAGCAGGTACCAGTGGTCAACGCGATGGAAGGCCTTCTCCTGGTCCAGGGAGACCACGCCGATGTCCAGGCCAAAAAACTCCGCGGCCGTGAGCAGGTCGCGAAGCAGGAACAGGTTGTCCTGGATGGTCCTGCCTGGCACACAGTAGCTCTGCTCGGGCCCGATGACGGAGGTCATGATGGTGCGGAGATGGTTCGCCAGTGCCTTGGCCAGGATCTTGTAGTTGGCGCACAGAAGGGAGACGGGCCACCAGTTCTTCAGGCAGCCGAGGTCCCCCTTCTTGGGCAGCAAGGTGAGCACAGCCAGGCAGCAGCTGGTGGGCAGGGTCCCGTCGGCGAGGCTCTCGCAGAAGACGCAGAGCAGGCTGGGCCCAAGGAGGGGCCAGAAGGCTCTGTAAAATTCCACAGGCAGTCCCTCAAGGACCGGTGCCCTGCCCGAGGCAAGCCCCCCCACAGCAGCCTCGAGCTCCGTCAGGGAGAGTTCGCACTCCAGGGCCTCAACCTGTGAAGTGCCCAGGCACGGTAGGTCCTCATGCAGTTGCTGAGCAGCCTGCAGACAAACAGGCTAAGCCGCAAACAAGTCCCGGTAGAAGGCGATGGCATGCCCCCACACTTCACCTGGGTCTGTAAGCAGCTGTCCCTCTGGGGTCTTGAGGTGGTCCAGCGTCTTCGCCACAGCCCACCGCCTCTCCAGGCCAAAGAAGAAGCCGGTTGGGGCGTCAGCCTCTGCCAGCTCCTGGCAGCAGGCACGGACCCGCACGCCACGGGCCGCACCCTCCACCATCTCTCACAGGCATTTCTTGTGGGACCGGAGGCTCTTGAGGAGTGCCGCGTCGTTGCCCGTGCGAAGCAGGGCTGCCTCAAGCTCCGCCACATCCTCCTCCAGCTCCTGGGTGCGGCGGCGGAGCTCGCCTGTCGGCAGCTGGCAATACTGCTGGCAGAACGCCTGGATCTGGACCTTCCCCACGTCCCACCACAGGCGCCAGGAGGAGTAGTCTGTTCGCGCCGCCTCTGAGCTCCTCCAGAAGTGGGTGAAGCAGTCCCTGAAATGGGTGTCCTGCAGCAGGCTGACATTGAGGCACCAGTAAGGGGCCCATGTGTGTGCTCTGCCAGGCAGGCTCAGCTCGCAGCAGACCAGGGCGTGGTCCAAGAGGCCCAATGGAATGATGCGGCTGCTGCACAGTAACGGCAGGTGGTGCTGGCTGACTTAGAGGTGGTTGAGGCGGGCCATGGAGAGCCCGCTGGCACTCATCTTTGCCCAGGTGTATTGTCGCGCATCAGCATGGAGGACCCGCCAGGCGTCGACGAGGTCAGCCGCCTCCAGCATGGTCCGCAGCTTGTGGGCCAAAGGCAGGTGCGGCTCCGGCCCCGTCTGGTCTAGCAGCATGTCGATGGTGCAACGGAAGTCCCCGCCCACGAGGAGCAGGCCATCCTTCTCACTGGCGTCACGCAGGAGGTCTCCCAGGGTCTCTAGGAAGACGACCCTCTCTCTCCCATCACTGGGCGCATAGACGTTGATGAGGAGCAGGCTCTGGTGTGCCAGGGTGATGTGGATGGTCAGCAGCCGGCCAGGGACGACCTCTCATGCCACCGCTGAGTCGTACCGCAGCTGTGGCGAGAGGAGGGTCACCACTCCTGCACTGAGGTTGGTGCTGTGGCTCAGGAACAAGCGACCTCTCCAGGCAGTGTGCCAGTCAGCTTAAACATGCACATCGCTGTGCGTCTCCTGGAGGAAGGCGATCACTAGGCGCTTTTGCTGCAAGCCCTCCAGGACGGCCGTCCGCTTCACTGGGTCTCTGCAGCCGTTGGTGTTGAGCGAGGCAATTGTGGTAACCGCCATGAACAGGAGAAGAGGGAGGAAGGGTAGGCAGGGTACCGGTGGGAGAGAAGGTGACAGATAGAAGGCAAAGATCGCGGAGACAGGGGGAGGCCTAGTGTTGCCCTACCCTATTCCGCGGGCCCGCCTCCGCCTCACACTTCCCTCACCCGGGTCACCAGCTTCTCAAGCCGGAAGGCATGTTGACACGTGCCCGGGTCCCGGCGCATGAGCCTCACCGCATCGCTAGTGGCGTGGACAAACTGCGTGGGGTCCGGGCACCATTGCCAGATACTCTCGGCCATGTTCCTCTGGCCCTTGGTCTGGTCCAAGAGGTTGAGGAGACCTCCATAGCTGGGGGCCACCCAGGGGGGTTTCTCCAGATTCCCAACCGAGAACCGGCGGGGCTGTACTCTGAGAGGGGACTTCCCGGTGAGACCGGTGAAAGTGTCCTCAATGGCCAGGCTCCCTAGCAGGCCACCTCTGTATCTGGGTCGAGGACCGTCTCTGGGAGATCAATCCCCATCTGCTTTGAGGGGCAGATGTCATCCCACTCCCGGGGCATCTTGTGGTGCTCGGAGGGCAGGCACTCCATCTCCTCCTCCTCATCGGCTTCCGTGGGCAGGGGAGCGGGCGCAGTGGCAGGGTTTCCGGGGGGGCAGACAGGGTGGGCTCAGGATCCCTGGCTACCTTTTCCCCGGTGCTGTCCGAGGCAGGCCCCAAAGGGGCAGGAGCTCCTTTAGACACTCCTTTTTGCTTCTTGCTCTTGGCTTTTTTGGGGGTAGCCGGCACCTCCCCCCTAGAGGGCAGGCCGGGCTGCTTGGGGTTCGCCACCTCCGGGTCCACCACCTTGGCTGAGGCAGGGGTGGAGGGAGGTGGAGGGAAGGTCTTGGGTGCTCCACCTGACAGGGCCGCAGTGGCTGAGATGCTAGCCACCGCAGGTGGAACTGGGACAGGAAGGGAATGGGAGGACTCCCCAGCCCCTCCACCAGGCAGGGCATCAGCCACGACAGGGGCGGGAGAAACCTGGGTGGATGTCCCAGCCCCGCCCCCCCCCCGGGTGGTATGCCAATGCCAGAGGGGTCGAGCCCCTCGGATTGAGCAGGGGTGGAGGGGGGGTGGCAGATCCCCCAACCCCACCCTATGATGAGGGTCTCACACCAGAGGTGGATGCACCATCCTCCTGGGTGGGTGCAGCAGCCGGTGCCCCGGCTGACTGCCCTAATGGGCACTGGGCAGTTAGGTGGGTGCTACCACTGCAGCGGCGGCATAAATTCCCGCCCTGGGAGAAATAAACCACGTAGGACCTCCCATCTAACACAAAGCTCAAGGAGGGAGGCAGTTTCCGGGTGTCACCCCTGAGGAGCATGAACGCCTGCCTCCGAAAGGACAGGACATATCTCAGCTTGGGGTCCCTACTCCCCATGGTCAGCCTGCGCCAGGGGCTGGTGAGGACACCATAGCGCTTGAGCACATTGTTGAGGTCCCAGTCTGGCAGGTGTGGGGGGATGTTGGAGGCAACCACTCGCACTGCCAGGGTCTCCAGGGGCGTAACCAAGTGGTGGACCCCCAAGATGTCCAGCCCCACCGCACAAACCTCCCTCACCAGGCTGGGAGAGCTCAAACATACAATGGGCACTGAATTGACCCGGGAGGCATACCGGACACTCTGGCATCCCAGCAGGTCCGCCAGAGCTCCGGCGCAGTCCTCCACCCTGACGTAGAGAGGGGCGTGCACCCGCAGGCCATGGCTGAGGGGAAGGTCCGCAGAGACATCCCCATGCCAAGTGCCCTGGCTGCTGGCAGCCATCCCGGGCAGGAGAGGGTTAACTCTCCCACAGGAGGAGTAAAAAAAAACAGCCTCAGGCTGACACCCGGGACTGGGAGGGGGCTGAAAACGCCCCAGAATCGGCCTGAGGGGGGGCAGAGCAACCCTGCAGGGGCTGAAGGCAAGCCCTAAGGCAGGGGGAGATGGCAGAGACCAAGGTAAGGGGCTCTGGAGGAGGGAGGCAGCAGGAAACACAGGGAGAACTCAGGCGGAGTGGGGGAGGGGCAGAGGCAAATGAGGCTGCCAAAGCCCAGGGGAAAAATGCTCAGAAAGCTGGGGGAAGAGGCAGGGAGGGGGTCCCCAAGCACAGGCTGGGGAGAGGAACAGGGAGGGCAGAGAGAGCGGGGAACGTGCAGAAGACACCTGAGCTGCAGGATCTCAGAAGGGCTTCACCTGTTGGCAGCCATCTTGAAAAAAAGAAAGAAAGATTTTTCTTTAATAAAAGTTCCATATTCAATTCATTTTCCCAATTTCTCATAATTATTTCACCTTTGTAAAATTTTCACATGGAAAATAATTACAGAAAAAAGTTTATGTTATTGTCCTGTGGATTTAGGGAAAACTATATTATAAGGATTCATTGTCAATGTCTGCATTGTTCCCATCCTGGAGATAAAGGAAAAATTGTGCCTGGAAGCTGAAAACTGCAGTAAAGAAAGTTGTTAAAGCCTAAGTATGGTGTAGTAGCAGTAACCAACTTTTATAACATGTCTTTCAACATAAAGAATCCCAAAATGCTTTTCACAGTTTAAAAGCGATATACAAGCTCATACTGGTATTCAGAGACCTGCAACTATTCAGAGCAAAGTCCTCCTGCAGCTGCTTCCTCCTGGCATAGGAGTGCTCTGGAAGTTGCTCCATATCAGGAACTGGGGCTTGGAGGAGAGGGAGCCTTTAATTAGAGCGGCTCTCTAAGAGCCGCTCTAATTAAAGTGGCTGCAGTGTCTCGTGTATTCGGCATCTCATACTTAAAAATTGTGGTGAGGTTACTTAACTAAAGTTCATTGAATGATCATTACTGAAAGCACCCCCATTGCCAGTTTGAAGCATAGGGATGCTGAATACATGAAATGTGGAGGCTGCTGGAATGCGCTAATTAGCACACTCCATCTGGATTCAAGTCTGCTCCAACGTGCTGTAAATACAGTGTGTTGGAGCAGCATTCCCACACATCTACAGGCACCCTATTTCTCCATGGACTAATTCATCCAGGCTAGCCTCAAGTATAACAGAGAGCCAGAAGACTCCTGATACATGAGGAGGAAAGAGCAGGAGGAGGGGCTAATTACAAGCAAAACTGATTACAAGGGGGAAAAACAGACTAGGAGGACATATGGCATAATGGGTTAACCTTGCAATAGTCCAGCAGGTCAAGTATGGCAGGGGGGACAAGATACTCATGCAGCAATTAGGCAGCAGTAGTAAGTTACCAGAGGGCTTAAGTCAGCAAGCTTAATGAGAAAGCACCTGTGAGTAATTGCAGAGGTAACCTGATTGGAAAAAGGCAGGGCCTGAGAGATATAATAGGGCATGGGAGAGAGAGAGACTAGTTGCTAGGTGACTGATTGAGATTCTGCTAGATCAGTTATTACATGGGGGCTGAGGGCTGGCAAAGACTAAGACCCAGAAGAGTGGGGGTTGGTAGTTTAATTATGGCCATGGGGCTGGTTTGGTTGAAGTGGACTAGGTGGCATTAAAAAGGGGAGATGTGGAGATTCTGTTGGTGCCTACAGGGTGTGTGTTTGCTTTGAGCTCTGCCAGGGGTGGGCTCAAGGTGCAGACAGGACCAAAGGTCCTGGGGTATCAGAGAGGAACAAGGCTTGGACCTGCCAGAGCAGGGCATAAATGGCTGTTGCCTGAGTGGGTGAGACAAGAGCCAGGGGACCAGCAGCCCAAGAGGGGCAAAGCCAAGAGCCAGGGGCTCAACATTGCCCAGGAGGGGTAAGAATCAGCATCCAAGACCTGTGGCTCAAGAAGGGTAGGAATCGGAGTCCAGGACCTGTAGCCTAAGAGGGGCAAGAAATGGGGGCTAGACAGCTGGCAGCCCAGAGCAGGATATAGCTTAGGGCCAGGGGGCCCACAGCCTGGGCGGGGTTAAGAGCTCAAGAGGGTGAGACAAAGGCTCAATCCCAAGAAACTGAGCCAGGTATATTGGGCCTAAGACAAAGGAGCCAGCCATAGTAGTGGGGCAGAAGCCAGGAAGGCTGAGGATCCAACAAAAGAGTGGAGGCCTGAGAGAGCCTGGTGGTTTGGAGCTACATGCCCATTTAAGTGATAACTGGAAATACCTGCAAGACATAAGCATGGCCATAGGGGAGGTTTGGAGGCCTTGATTAGCCCATAATGCAATGGGCGTCCTGGGGGACACGTTCCGGCTAGGAGGACCAACTGAGAGGACTGGAGTGAGTTTAACAAGATCCAAAAGGAATTTCGAGCAGGAGGCTAGCATAGAGCTTGCTGTATGGCCCTTGGGCAGAGTGACCACCAGAGGGCATCACAGCCACCCCTGGAGCATGGATTCTGTTACACAAGGATACACAATACATCCTTACACACAGCATTTATGTCTCTATATTAGTAGTGTTTCATTTTGATCACAGAAAAATGTGGATTTTGGGTTACTTTTTTTAAATATGAAAATTGGGGATTTTTTTTTTTTTTTTTTAATCAGAGAAACCTAGGATTCCTGATTATTGCTAGATAGAAAGAGGGAGAAGTAAGAGAGAATAGGAGGGGTCAGAACAGAAAGGAAAACCGCATAAGGGTGAGAAAACCAAATGAAAACTGCAAAGCTCTGTGATGACACTACCACTGTGTATTAATTCCTTTTTGAACCGCTTTTGCATCGGCTGTGCCATCTTCCACTTTGCTGGTTCCTTCCTGTGTGCGTTTTATTTTTTAAGAAGTACACTGCCTGAAGTATTTTAATAAGACTCTTTCCAAAAGTTCTGATAGAGTGCGCCGTCCTTAAACCTAAACTATGTTTATTAGTTACTTTAGCAACTTGTTTTTCAAAGGGGTTGGCTTGATCACATCTAAGCTTTTAGGATCTAGTGGGCCTTACGCTGGAATTGTGACGTGCTATATTTACACCCCCCCCCTTTCTGTGACTAGTATAATTTAGAATGAATGCCTGCTGACTCTAAGTAACAGCAAGCACAAGTTTCTAAATAGTTAGCAGGAGAGATTTGTTATAGTAGCCATCTGTTTCACCATACTCTCTCCCTTTTCCACTCCTCCCTATAACATACAGCCTTCATCTTTGGGGTTTTTTGTTTTTTTTTCTGTGACATACAGCCTTCATCTCCCAACAGATTTTGTTTTCTGAACAGGATGCAGAGTTGGGCCAGTACAACTACCTCAGAATAGGAAAGAGTACTCAGAAGTCCTGACCTACCTTTTCTTGTTTAAACTCTCTATATCACCCCACTACAGGCTTCTTTAGTTGTTAGTAATCATGAAGCGTACATACAGTGAGTTTGTTCTGGTGAAGTAAGCTTTGTTTCTCTTGTTGCATATATTGCCACTTGGTATCCTGGTAGTCAACTTGTAAAAGAAAAAAACAGGTATTTTTGTTTTGTTTTGTTTTAAGGAGTGAACATGCAAACAAAAGATCCTTAAAAAAACTGGACTCTTTATACCAAGAATATAAAAGAAGGACTCGGCATCCTGTCTTCAGTAGTACCTGTGTAAAGCTGCTTGGGTTTCTGAAGTTAAAAAACATCGATTGCCATACTCTAGATGTGTTTTCCTACTGAATGGGTGCAAAGGCACTACTGTCAAATAGCTCGTGTGTCACATACTTTCATCTTTCCTACAGAAAACATTTTCCATGTTGTAGTAACTATCATCACAGTATATCAATACATTCATTCTGTCCATCAGAAAGAGGTCTGGGATGTCCGAGAAGAAAAGCATTTATGGGGAGTAACAGAATGCCATGCCATGTGATCACGTAATTGAAGAACGTAACATAATTGCAACATAAGATTGACAAGTTCTATAGGCCACTCACTTACAAAACACCTTAATTCTGTCATTTTGAGTGCTTAAATTTTTGAGTCCGAAAAACTGTTTAATATGGGATTTGTTTTGAAGAAGTACTGAATGTTGTTGTAGTCATAGGTCCATAACATTATATACCATTAATTAATCAATGAATCAATCAATTGATTAACTAAATTAATTCATTAATTTATTATTTGGTTCTGGATATGATCATAAACTGCATCTAACTGGAGGGCCTGGTGGCAACGTGGGGCTGGGCTACTCATGGTGGAGTAGCTCCTATAAAATACCACAATGTTGCCACCTCCAAAGTAAGGCTAGTTTAGGGCGCCTCAAAACTCTAGCTTCCTCTGCCCTGTGGGTACTCCTCATTTGGAGAAAAGTTAAGGGACATCACACTTACAGAAAAACACCCTCTCTGAGGCCTTATGCAGTCAGCAGCAGTTCTTATCTGTTGCTCTCTAGCAGAAGCTACAACCAATGAGCAACTGAATGTCTATACTCAATCAGGACTTTGGATTCTGTCTCAATGGTCTAAAGAGGGGATGGTAGGTCTTGGGCAGCCTACTCTCCTCCATACTCTTTCCTAGGGATATGCATCAAAGTTCTTGGTGTGATAGTCTCAGGACTACATACAAGCAGATTTGTCAGGCACCTGATTTGACCTATTACATGTATACCATGATCCAGAGGATCGATGCTTGCCTACTACATTCATTCTTAGTGAAGTACTCCATATTGTCCAAGGCAGACAAGGTTCCTTGGGTGAATTTGATATCTTTTATTAGACCAACCCAAATAGTTGGAGAAAAGTTATTAAGCAAGCTTTTGGGTTCAAAAACCCTTTGTCTAACACACTACACATGCAGTCAAGATAAGGTGTTTAAATGTGTTAAAGAGGAAGTTACTGTTTCCATTAGATATTATGCTTCACTCCTTTAAAAGTCAGGTGCAGTTAACTAGAGATTTAAAAGCCTGGCAGACAAACTTTTCACAGACAGCTTTTGGAGGGTATTTAACTTAGAGGAAACACCTTAAAGTTGAAAGATCAATTTTTCACTGTCATTCACTTCTAACTAGGGCTCCTTTAAGAGATTGGCTGTTACAAGCCAGAACAAATGAAGTATATGAAGGTCAAAGATATAGTTACTTGATCAGGACATGAGAGAAAATGAATCACAGACATGGGAATGGTTTTTTACAGTGGAAGGCTGAAAATGTATTAACTTTCAACTTGAAGTGGAAGATCTAAGTGTACTGAGCAGTTGTTTGGATCCAGTGTAGTATCAAATAAATGGTATTCAAGGTTGGTTTTCTTCAGCCTTATAATTTAGCTCAACTGTGAACTCTTACTCTCTCTAGAGGAGATAGAATGAGAGTACATATGAAAGGTATCTCTTTTTTGTGGAGACTTACAGAAGAATCCTATTTCACTGGTGAAATAGTACTTATCCACCTGAGTAGCAGGAATTATTGTACTTACACACCATTAGCAATTGTATGTGTATTAAAGGAGCTAGAGATAGAACTGATAGTGAATCATAGGGAAGTTTTTGTCCCCTGGGCAGAAGAGAGAGCCTTCTTCTATCCAGGAGGGAGCCATCCCACAGAACCATACACTGCCTAGTTTGTTCATTTCTTCCTGGCCTCATGTCTCTCTCTTTTGGCTCCTGAGGGAGTCAGCTTCAAGGGGACACATCCATACAGCATGTGGAATAGGATCACCAACTCTGCCCAAGGCCAGCTACAAGTATTATGTTTCTACTGGAAGAACTGTCACTCTCGTGGTAGAAATTAGAAGCAGACAAGCATTCATTCAATTCCTCCCATTTGGGAGAAGGATTATTCATTGATACCTTCGGAGAGAAAATCTCTTGCAAAAGTGAGTGTCAGCATGCCCCCCTCTCAGTCAGGTCCAGGAGGGGAGGAGAGCAGCAGCAGCTATTCTCTGCCTCTTCCTCAGATGGGTAACTACCTGATTTAGGGAGCAGGCTGGGGGCTTTGTCCCACTGCTCCCTCCCCTTAGCTCCTGGAGACCAGGAGCAGAACAGAAGAGGCTGCTTCCCCTCTTTTCCCTGGGGGATCTCCAGTATGGGGAAGGTGCAGGAAGTCTTTAATCACTGCTCTACCGCTGCTGGGGACTGGGAGGTGTGGAGCAGTCACTGATCCTGATGCCTTCCCTGAACCAAGATCACCCTGGTCTGGTGAAGGTACAGAGAACAGGGGAGAGGGGACTGCTGCTGTCTGGGATGCCTGTATTACCAGTAAAGAATTTCTACATGTAGACATTTCTCAGTAATTTCTCCCTCTAGAAATATATACTTATTCATGGATTAGGTACAGGTAGCAGCTATGCAGCTAGGTAAGTGGATGTGTGTAGGTGATGTGTGTAGAGAAGTATGATTCTGCTCTTTAGATCTTCCTTCTTCCATCAGATTAATAGAGTCCACTAGTTATATCCTAAGTCTTGTGCTTACCTCTGGGACCTGGCACTTTTGCATCTCACACCTGCGGTAAATGAAATTACAAACTTCCAGATGTTAAATCCTCTCCCAATTCTATGTGAACCTGATACAAAGCCTTCCTAATGTTTTAAGGGAGAATAAAACACCTGGACACTTTGTCAGTCTTCCAAAGGAAAACAAACAACAAATCATTGCTGAGCTCAAAGAAAACGTGGCAATTAGTCAGACTCATAATAACTTGGAAACAAAACTTGAGTGAATTATTTTTCAAGGAATAGTAACTTCACCAAAATATAGAAATTCAGAGGAGTGAAAACTATTCAGTCAGTATGCTTAAACAATTAACATTAATATGGTAGTATGCTTAAACAAAAAACAAAACAAAAAACAAGCCATATAATGCAAATTTCATTTTTTTAAAGACAAGTAAATATTTTTCTTTTGATGTTTTTAAATTAAATATTTTCTTTTGAAAATGCCAGAATAATTTTTTAACCTTTTTTTTTTTGTGGGGGGGGGGGATTTTTTCTTTATTTTTTTGTTTTGGGTTTTTTTTTACTTTTATTTTCAAAAAGACCATTTTATTTAAAGTATTGACCTTAATTAGATTTAGGAAACATTAAATAGAAAGGTTAAATAATTAAACAAAGTTTTACATTTTCGGGCAAAGCAAAAATGTTTCATCTTAACCCAATAAGGTTTTTTTTGGTGGGGGGGGGAGGTCCCCCCATTTTTCTTTTTGTCAATCTGAAAACTGCAGTTGTAATGAGCCATAAAGCATGAGACATTGATGATAAGCTGTGGTAGTGAAACATTGGGCAATTACCAATATGTGACAAATATTGAAAAAATATTGTACAATATTGTGAAATAAAAAATACAAAAGGATAGAAATATTGAACTCTTGAGCTCTTTTCAGAATAAGAATATAAAAAACCACAGGGAAAATGTGGTATGAACAGAATAGGAAAGATCAAGTAACACTGGGACAAGAAAGGAAGCTTTACTACCTACAAGGAAGGAGATAACGTGTGGACACTTTGTCAGTTGTCTAAGGGGGAAAAAAAAGGCAGAGGCAAAATGAGGTATGACCAGAATGGGAAAGTTTGAGCAAAGTTGTGACAGGAAAGGAAGTTGAACATTCAGGAACTAAAAAAAGAGACAGCTAGTTAACCTGCTACTCTCAGACAACCAGAAAATAAACAATGCTACAAAGTCAGACAAGGAGATGGCTTGTCCCAGCCTGGCTTTCAGTTGCTTTCCACTGATCTCTAGCTATTGTTATTTACCTGAGAGTCTACCTACAGATTCCCTTTCTCTGAAACAACAGTGAAACACAGTAGCATGTATTCATTAACTCAACTGTTCTGCTGTTTCATCTGAGAACTAATTATGCCTTTGATTTTCCAGCTATTCGTTAAAGGCTTAAAAGCATTGGCAGAACTGTGCAGCTACATACTGATTAGCAATTTTCATTGCATTCAAATTCTGCCTAATATTTACTCAAGTTAAAATGTGTAAATAATATTTTCAAGGAAATTTTCTTCAAGGAAACTTCTGGTCAGCCGCTCTTTTGCCTCTTTATTTTATTTATTTTTTATTTAATTTTCAAAATAGTTTTGTGGTCATTCAGACGTCATTGTGAACACTTGTCATTTTTATTTTAAAAATATGAATGCAGCCTTTAGGACTTTGCAGTCCTGATTCTAAAATCATTCTATCACTGTAAAATTAGCATTTTAAAATATTTCATATATAACGTATAAACTAGGAAGTGAAATGTTATAAGCTGAGTAGGACAGTTAAAAACAACAGCCTAGAGGCATAACTAGGAAGCTTCACACCCTGGGCAGTGACCTAGCCATTAGTGGCAGCTGGACCAGCAGTGGCAGTGTGTGCCAACCTTGCATTCCCTTTAAATCAGTGCTTAGAGATGGTGCCCCACTTCCCACCCCAAGTTTTTCTACTGTAACACCCTATATGAAACCTTTAATTTCATGGACATAAATACATGGCAACTCTCAATCCTTCTGGATCATGGTGTATGCATGAGGGCCACACAGACCTTCAATGTATATGCCTGGGCAGGAATTTTTGCAGGAGTGGAGGCTTCCCATACCTTCCATCCTCCTTTTAGACCACTGAGACAGAATCCAAAGACCAGACTGAGTCCAGATGTTTTGGTGCCTCCATGGCTGTAGTTGTATATGTATCTGGGCTCAAACCCAGGTCTTCTGTGTGATAGGTAAAGCTTCTACTACTGAACCATAGGGGATTCCTCAGACATAAATACACATCAAAAGCATGTATTTAAAAAATTGCATTGCCCACCGTGTTCTTTTCTTTATTTAGAGACCTGTATTATGTAGAATTTGTATTGTGGTACCATCCATAGGCCTCGGTGTGCTGTACAGTATACAAGCACTCATAAGATACAACTTTTTCTTCAAAGAGATGGTAAGAGGAAGTGAATAATTTGATGGATCAATTAAGTAGAATGATGGATAGAACAATGTAGAGGGAGCTGGTGTGGTGTGGGTGCTAAGGTGCATGGTTGACAGCCTAGAGATTGCACATTCAAGCCACAGCAGAAGTGTACATGGCATGACCCTACCAGATTCCAGTGAATCTATGAATTCTGCTAAATGCCTTGTTTCCTTGAGGAAGAGGGATGTACAAAGGGCAAGACTAACCTTAAAAGACAATCTGATTACTTATTTAAAATTATATTTACATCTGAACAGTATATAGGAAATGTGTTTTGTAATAGCTAAAACGTGCTCCTGCTCCACTCAAAAACCATTTTTTCCCTGCTACCCATTCCACCACTAGAGGTGGATCTGGATCTAGCCTATGAGGAGCCCTGCAGTCCAAATCTGGCCTGGGGAGTCTGGATTTGGATTGGCCTGGGGATCCAGCCAGTCCAAATCCGGCCTGGGGGGTCAAAGAAGTTTGACACCACATCTCTAGAGCTTCAGGGTATAGGGTTAAAACGCAGATAATGACTGTTTCCAAGCTACTTCAATTTTATCGTGTATGTGAGGTAACAAAAGACAAGGATATTGCCAGGGAACAAGAAGGATTAAATTAAGAGAGAAAGCAAAGATCTGTAAGAGAGAGAGAAAGAATTAAAAAGAAAACAGAGATTTGTTAAGGAAGAGATATGGGGCCAAAAAGAGAACAAAAACAATTGCAGATGGTTGAGTAGAGTAGCATGGAGAGGTAATGACATGTAAATATCAGTAAAAGCTGTTCAATAAGATAGGTAGCAATATTGTGTGTTGATAGTGATTGGCACCTTATGTTTGGTGTATGTGTACTGTACAGGAACCAAAGAATATTACACTAGGGCTAAAAGCCGATTTGCCAAAATCAATCAGCCATGCCATGATGTGTTGTGGTGTAGCTGATCCACTTCATTAAGAAGAGCGCGGCTTTGCCCATCCCTGGGTCTGGCTGGGCAGGGACAAGCCCTTCACTGTTCAGCCAGACCCACTCCTTCATTAACTGGTGGATGGGCCTGGCAGAACAGGAACCCTGACTTACCCACTTCTAAAGAGACACCCTGAGATTCCCCAGGTTCCCTCTTTCTAAGTGGGGAAAGCAAGTAGGTGCTTTGAGGATTTGAGGGTCTCTAAAGCCCTCAGAGCACCTGTGGAGTGGCAGGAGAGTGCAAGCAGTTCAGGCTCCTTGTACCTTTCTGCCACAGGGGTAACAGACGTCCACTGTAATAAAGTGACGGAGTCTATTACCACCTTTTGTTGTACCACTAACTTTTCTTTCATGTGACTCAACAAAGGATATCAACATTTATTTACTCAACATTTGTATGTCCATAACATTTTTTGTAGTGGCACAAATGAGACATCCGATGATGTCTGTTTCCACCCAACATGTCATTCCACTGGGGCCACCCAGTCCTGGAACTGGTCATAGAAAATGAATTATGATGAATGGGAGTTTCCCCTGTACCTTCCAGACAAGTATCTTAAAACAGCTGCTAAAACTCGAAATCAATAGACAAGGTCGTTGTGATTTGTTTAACTTTAATGTTGTTATATGCACTGGAGTGTTGATGGTTTGTACTTGGGGACTTCCTGCTTTCCACCATTTAATCTGTTCTGTGTTTGCTTGGGGCATTGTTGTTTTACATTGTAAGATCAATTTGATCTCTATGGAAGGAAATGTTTCTGTTTGTTCTTTCACAGACAGTGTCTAGCTACATCTTTTCTGTAGGTAGCATGAAACTACTCTTTGGAAAATCTTTAAACATTTAAAGCATTTTTCCCTATAAATCCATAGCTCACATTGCTTTGCTTAGGGTAAAAACTTAAAATGTGTAGGATTAAAACATATATCTTGGATACAAATATCCATTTCCCTCTAACACTACCAGTAGCACTGAGTTGGTATAAATGAACCAGCAAATCAAGGACCATTTTAAAAAAAGGCAAATTTCTTACCAGAATGTAAATGGAAGAAGGAGAGTTATTAGCAAGGATCCTGGTTTTCTCTGATAAAAAAAAATCCCCAATTTTCAGTTTAAAAAAGTAGCCCCAAATCCACATTTTTCAGGATTAAAATTAAACACCATTAATATATAGATATATACATAGGGGTGCTTCATTTTAATCATGGAAAATGTGGATTTGTGAATGTTGGGTAACTGTTTAAAACCAAACATTGGGGATATTTTTTTATCAGAGAAAACCAGGATCCCTGGTTATTAGGTTAATGGAAGTAATGAATCTAGAAATTTGAATTAATGGGGGAAAGGGGAGGGAAAGACAATATTTCCCTTTTCAGGACAAACAGTGAAATATGATTTGCTTGGATCAGTACCTCAGTGCTAAAAAAAAAACCAGTGCGATTGGGGGCGGGGTGTTGTTTTGGTCTGTTTTTTACCATGGCATTTTCCTTGACTTTCCTGTGCAGGGGGAAGGAATAGATTAATATTGCCCTGAATTTGAATTAGGAGTGAAGAATGGACTTTGTACTAAATTTCTCAGTTAGTGGATAATGAGCCATCAAGGATACAATGGACTAAGTTGTATACAAAGATGCACCAGAACTCCACTCATTACAAGCTT
The DNA here is from genome assembly GCF_000455745.1 of Alligator sinensis. Lineage (NCBI taxonomy): Eukaryota > Metazoa > Chordata > Crocodylia > Alligatoridae > Alligator > Alligator sinensis. The sequence continues at coordinate 2,536,569 of NW_005841993.1, forward strand.
CAGCACTTGGTGACTCCTTTCTCTCTCTGGCACCCAGAAGAGACAACAAAGGATACTCAGTGTAAGAGAGGGCCTGGAAAAAATACAAAGTGGGAGTTGGGGCAGGAAGAAAGGTAGGATAAGGTGAAACTGGAAGTTAAAACAGGCACTGGATTTCTCCTGATACAAATGTTTATCCTGGAATCCTACATATGTACAAGTCCATTTTCCTATTTTAAGTATCTATGCAGTATCTGAGATAACACTTTTTCCCAGGACAGTCAGAGCTAGTTCAAGTTAATTGCCATCCCTTCTGGGGACAAGCATGTGGAAAAGGCTATGCTCTCCCAGGTTTTAATTTGGATCAATCAGAATGGACTCAACTGCAATTTCTGTCTTTACCCTAAGAGTTTCCAGAAAATGCAGCCTCAATCTTTTTTCTGAATGACTAGAATTTTGCCTGAGATTTGGACTAGTTATTATGACATAGGAACTCTGTCTGCTGGACAAAAACCTCCAGACCATGCTGGAGCTCTTCACAAAAGCCTATTGAACTTTGGGACTTTCTCTCTCAACATCAAGAAGACTAAAGTGCTCTATCAGTCTGTTCTAGGAATGAATGTGACTCCTCTCTCTCCCATCAAATTAGCATCAAGAGAAAGAACTTGGAATAGTCAAGCACTTCTCTTACCTCAGTAGCTATCTATCTCGGAGGACGAACATTGATGAGATTCAGCACAATATCTGGTGCTCAAGTTCCTCCTGGAAATTGCTACAGTGTGTTTTGATTGATTACAGTCTCCAGAATGACACCAAGGCCCAGGTCTACAATGCACTCTTTCTATCCCCACTTTCCTCTATGGATGTCAAATGTGAGTAACCTATGGTCATCATCTCAAGATCCTGGAGAGGTTTCACCAATGATTCCTCTTAAAAATCCACTGCAACAAACAGAAGTTCACCATTCATTTCAGGGGTTAGGGAACTTAGCTGCCGGCTGCAAGCCTGCAGCCAGTTTCCCCTAGCAAGGGCCCCTCCTTCCTGCAAGGCTGCAAAATTTTCAGAATGGGAGGGGGGAAAGGGAAAAGAAAGAGATCCTTCTAGGGGTTCCCCAGCTGATGCTGGAAGGTGGAGTGGGTGAATTGGAGCCCCCCCGTCACACACCACATGGGGGATCTTCAATACATCTGATCTGCCCCACCCTCCAGTGGTGGCTGAATAATCTCCTGAACAAACTACCTCTGCACCCTTTTGAAAAACCTCCTGACTGAACTACCTCTGCTCCCTTTCCCTCCTCCCATTCTGAAAACAGTGACAGGCTGGCAGGCAGTGCAGACAGAAGTTACAGAAAATGCTTTTCTTTGAAACATCTTCATCTGACTCCTCATACAATGAGGGTTCAGATTTTCACCAAATCAGCTATTTTGTAAGCTGTCTGCAGCTATGCACTTGTGTTTGGTCATGGCTATAGACTGTTTCCTAAGGCCAGATCAGGTGAAAATTGTCATTTCTGTCTGCGCCCATAGCGACCAGAGAAAATTCTATGAGGATCTATTGCAGGCATACCTCAAAAAAAAAAAATAGATGGGAACATCAAGAGATGAGAGGAGCTCACTGCTAACTGATTCCAATGGAGCGGAAAACTCAGCCAAGCAGCAGCCCACTTTGAGATAAAGGGTCTTCTCCTTGAAGTGAAGAAGAGAGAAAAGAGGAAGAAAAAAAGAGATAATTTTTTGGCCTTTGGCCTATTCTCCCCTGCAGAAAAAAAAACTTGCAGCTTCTGTTGACAAATCTATGGCTCAAGGATTGGAGCCTTAAGCCACCTCAAGACCTATCAATGAACCATTGTAGACATCATCTTTGAATCAAGAGATTGCTACCACTACTCACTAGCAAATAACATTTTTTAGTTTGAGAAGAAGCACAGTCTTTTCCTAGGAGCTCGGCTACAGGTGTCAGTGATTATGGCTCAGATACTCAAAGTTAATGTTAAATGTACTGACTTAACTTAGATGCATAAAACTGTCTATAATACAGATGACTAGCTTTGGGTCCTTGATGTCACATCTCTGCTTGCCGACTAATCATAATTTTTAGCATCAAAAGTCTAACTTTAAATTTACTGATTGTTAATTTAATTTGCTTTTTAACCTTATGTCTATTTAAATTTAGTTTCTTTATATATGTTTATACATATAATGATCAGAAAAGCTCAGGCTGATAAATATCCACTATGAAAGGTTCCTGCTGTTGGTAAGTAAATAGATCAAGGCAGCACATTAGCAAAATATGAAAGTGAATAGGCAAAAGATTGGACCCTGTTTTGCCATCTGGAAAAGACACACTGAAATGTATTGTTCTCTCTCAGATTTAGGCAGAATTTTCTTTCATTGATTCGTGTGTGTGGTGTGTGTGTGTGTGGTATGTGTGTGTGTGTGGTGTGTGTGTGTGTGTGTGCGTGCACATGTAAATGCATGAGTGCACATGTGCATGCATAGAACAGTATATTAAACACATGGAACTTGAACTGAAATTTCCATAGATAAAGAATGATCCTATTAGTATAACAGTTAAATATTTTATAAAGTATGCTTGTAAGGGGTTCTACACAATAATCTATGAAAACGTCATAGACAGCATCTTAAAGTTATAACAACACTGTGCTGTTGAAATTGCTTCATGCCAGGGATCTATTATCACTTAGAAACTGCTTGTTTGTAATCTGACAATTATGACAGCATTTTGATTAAGATGGCAGTTCATGACAACAAATCAATATGTAAATGGAAAGTGAATTGTAGAATTTAACTCAGATAGTAAGGGATATTAATGATCTGAGGTAATGGGTGTGTTTCTTTAAGGCACTGAGCAAATTAAAAAAAAAGCAAGCAAGAAAAAAAGCTACAAAAACTATGGGAATGATTGATACAATGAATTTAGACACATACAGATTCAAGAAAAGAGGTGCTAAAATATTCTATTACATATCCATTTTCAATGAAATCTGAATTTCTTGAGAAAGCTTTGTTGGTATATTTCAAATAGCAGCGTATCATTAAATACCGACACTAATTGCAGGGTACAAAAATGGACTCTACAGAAGAATGGTCTTTTGCTAAGATGTTTTCCATCCTAAGTATAAACTATTCTTTATGGCCACAACTGTCTTTATTCTTTTGTATTCTAAGTAAAGTTCATATTTATGAAAATATGTAGTAAGTCTGGGCAGTGAACAAAGATGTTATATATTCTATATTTATGTATTTAATTTGCTATGTTAAGCAGTAGGCATGTAATTGTTTCTCTCTTGCCTGCTTTTACCAAGTGGCACTTAAAGAAAACAATATAAGGGTACTTCTGTCTCCAAGGCATTGATTTCAGGACATGTGGGAAGGTATAATTCTTAAAAGGTCTTTTAAAGGTCTTTTAACCCTTTTTCTCTCCTATTCATATTTTCTCATATATGCTATTTCTATAAGCATTCTCCTGTCTAATCTGATGCAAGATTAGATCCAAAGCCCATTGCTCCCAGTAGAAGGGATGGGTTGGACACCCAGAGTTCAGTAAAAGTCACAACATTGCTGAAAGTACATAAATCCAAGTCCTAAACATGTTCTTTTGTTTGTTTCTATCAGGACCCAACCACTATTTTCTTTCTCCAGAAGTAAATGGTGTCATATTGGTAATGGGCATAAATAAAATTTGGGCTCCGGTTCAACAATATACTTAATGTACTTAGTATGTTTAACCAAACACATCAATAATCTAAGCAAAGCCAACAGAACAATCAGTGTGTTCAGTGTTAAAGACCCCTGTTCTTTTCCCCATTAATGCCAGTCTGAGTCTGGCCAAAAAGTTGCAAATAATTTTATTTGTTTTATTTAACTTCAAACATTCTTCATCTCTCTTAATAGAATTCCAAATTTCATGTCAGCTACACATGTTAGCAGTAAATCAAATGCTCTGTAGCACATATACAATAGCCTGCTTACTGGCACAGATTCTTATTGCTGCCAAATTTACCACTGGGGTAGCTGAAGATAAAGGGAGAAAATAGTATTAAGAAACCTTGCAGTTTCCTTGATCCTGCTTCACCTAGAGTTGAAACAGCACTGGCATTGTTTAAAACAGTCTACAGACTGTGTACTCACCTCAGTCCCTTTTTGCTCTTAGCCTGGATCCCATACAAAGGCCATATTTATGAGTTCAGAGGGTGTGGAATATATCTCAGAAGCTATGAGAAGCAATGAGGATATAACTTGTCCAAATGGCAGTAATCAAGAACATTATAATTGACAGAGACTTAAATCTTTGTGAGATACCATGAACTTCATATTGGGAAGAACCACAGGTGGAAATAGTTTTCTGGTTGACTGTATGTCAGCTCTATATACTCTCTTAGGGCCAGGCTCTATTTTACCCTTTTGACATTTATGTGGGCTTTAGTTCTTAAGTGTGATGTTCCACTCTGTTCAAGTCCATAAAAACCCATTAATGCACCTGCTTTGGTGACATAGCAACATCCTGCCCTTAGGATCAAACCATAAAAAACCCAGTAAGTAGTAGGAGGCCCAACCCACTAATTGCATTAACTGTTGTTCAGGAACTCAGGCAAGGTGGAATAGGATCTTACTTGTGCACTCCACATACATGCCTAATGGGTGGAACAGAATTTGTCCTTTACAATCCAGGGAAATCTAGATGACTACATAGTTCTCATCAGGCTTTGGTCCACACTGGTAAGAACGCAAGATTTTACTTTCTTAGGTACATGGCAACTTGATTTCCATTAAAAAAAAAATAAGTTTTTTTATAAAAACAAGCTACACATTTGAAGATCATCAATAAAGCTACTTCACAATGAATAATAAATATTCATTTCCAAAATCCCATTTAAAACTTCTGAGTGAAACAGCATTATTTTTATTTGGAATATGCAAATTTGGCATACTAACACTGTAATTTAATTATAAAGTTAGTATAATGAAACTGTGTGTTAAAGAAACCATATATATGGTAAACACTAAAGAAATAATGCTATCTGTGTAAACCATACATTTCATATATTTCTCTGCAACATTTTAAATTGTCGTCATTATCTTCCAGTATAATTTCCCCATGATTAAAGCCTTTGTAGTTTAGTAGAAAGAGCTCAACTATGATGGCTGTATTATTATCTCCATCACGTGAGTTTCAGGGGAACTTGATTTTGTGTTATGATACTATTTCCCCCCTCCTAAATCTTAGGAAATTACCAAAACCAAAATGTAGAGGAACCAAATCCAACCATGGATTTTACTGTCTAGTAAACAGGGATGGTGCTTTTCTCTGAATTAAAAACAAAACAAAACGAACAAACCCAATTTTCAGTTTAAAAAGGAATCCTAAACCCGCAGTTTTCTATGATTTAAATGAAACACCACTGAAATATAGATATCAATATATTAGTGGTATTTCATTTCAATCATGGAAAAATGTGGATTTGAGAATACTTTTTAAACTGAAAATCGGGGATTTTTTAAATCAGAGAAACTAGGATCCTGATAATTAAGGATCTTGCATTCTAGTCCACATGGATACCTACAACTAAGAAGAGATTGTAAGGATATGTAGTTATCATGGTAAGACTAGATAGCTAGACTTGGTATGTTCCACTTGGTAAATTCTTTCATGGTAATGTTGCAATTGTGCATTATCATCCTGAATGCTTTTGGTCAACCTTAAATATTTAAGAATCATGAACCATGAGACTTCATGAGACTAGTTTCAAAAGGAAGGAAGGAGGACAAAACATATTAGAAAAAAATAAAAAGTTTATTTATTTATTTTTAGAACTGCATCTGTGCTCAGATGTGGGTGGCAAAACTTGGGGGCTTACTGGGGATTGGAGTTAATAATTGGAAGGGTATAATATGAAAGCTATTATATGAAAGAAGGTGAGAAGAGTCTAGGAACAAGTCAGGTAAGGGAACCAAAGGTTCAGGAGGCAATCAGAGTGCAAAAGCAATTGTAGTAGGGAGACTAGAGATCAGGAACAAAGCTGAATCACCAGAGGATAGTCTAGGAAGAATTTTGTTGCCCAGTATAGAAGGACACTTGGTGCTCTTGCTACTTTAAGAAAGGGCATTCTGTATGAGAAGCAGCCTACAGGTGTGGTCATAATGGCTTAGGTGAGGAGCCAGGGCCCAGGAAGGGCCAAAGGCCAAGATGGGCCACAGTGAGACTGGCAGGGTGGGAGATTCCATGGGTTTCAACTGGCCTAAGAGTGGGGCTAGAATTTAAGGAGAAGGACTGAAGACCAGGAGGGCCACATCGAGAGACCAAGGGGGCTAGAGTGCCCAGAGCCCTGAAAGCAGTTGGTATAATGAACAAACAGAACCAGGAGCCTGTAGCCCATAGACTCTAGGGGAGGATATGGTTGATTAATATGTGTGACATCTCGAGGCATGGACATGGGCATTAGAGAAGATGGAGCCCATGTAATTTGCTCTTAAGGTGATGAGCAGCAATCCTAGTTTTCCCTTATTTAAAAAAATCCCCAACAATTTTTTATTAAAAAAATATAACCACAGATCCACATTTTTCCATACATATATATATATATATATATGTATGGAAAAATGTGGATTTGGGGATTTCGGGGTTAACAATTTTTGGTTAAAAATTGTTGGGGATTAAAAAAAAATATATATATATATACATACATACATACACACACACACACATATACAAAAAAAGTAACCCCAAATCCACATTTTTCCATACACACACATACACACACACATATATACACAGAGACAGAGATCTACATATAGATATAGATATATCTATAGATATAAATATAGATATATAGAGATATATCTATATCTCTATATATCTATGTATCTATGAAAAGGTCAATGCCAAAAAACACACACAAAAAATCAGATTGGACATCTCACAGTGGACGAAAATCTACCTCACAAATTGCCACCTCACAAATCTAAATAAGGCTTTCATTCAATAACGCCACTCCTCCAGAGAGATATATCACACATTTGAAAGATCCATCCAGATACCACGTGAAGAATTGCTGCAGTACAGATGAAAATCCCCCATGAATCGCACACCACTGGTTATGACATATAACCACTCCCTCGAACCTATGTGGAAAATTCTCAAACAATTACAACCCATAATAGGAGACCCAATTCTTAAAGAGATCTTCCCAGAACCACCCATCCTAGCTTTCAAACAAGCACCAAACCTCACTAACCTCATCACCAGAAGCAAACTTCCTAGGGCCCATAACACACCGAATGGATCCAGACCATGCCATGATGAGAAATGTAAAACCTGCCAACATATTTCGAAGGATTGAATAATGTGCTAGTAATATTACATTATTTATGGGAAAAAGACTTGAAAATATAGACAGACAAAGTTCCTTGGGTGAATCTGATATCTTTTATTAGACCAACCCAAATAGTTGGAGAATAGTTATTAAGCAAGCTTTTGGGTTCAAAAACCCTTCATCAGGCTAAGGAAGTTTCGGCAGTTGGTGTGTGCTCTTCCTGGATGGAATGAAAAGTAAAGAAGCCAGAGGCTGGGCTGGGGAGTCAGTTGTCAGGCTAAAAAGAGACCCTATTCTTAAAAAGATCTTCCCAGAGCCACCCATCCTAGCCTTCAAACAAGCACCAAACCTTGCCAACCTCATCACCAGAAACAAACTTCCTCAAGTGCAGAACACACCAAAAGGATCCAGACTGTGCCATGACAAGAAATGCAAAACCTGCCAACACATCTCCACCACCCCCACAATTACTACACCCCACAACAGAGCCATCAACATTGCTGGATCTTACAGCTGCACCTCCAGAAATGTAACATATCTCATCTAATTCACCAAATGCCCTGATGGAAAATATGTAGGAGACACCAAACAACAACTGCACACAAGAATGAGCCCACACTGGAAAACTATTAAGGACAAGAATGCCCAATTACCTGTGGGGGCACATTTTTCACAAGAAAACCACTCTCTCTCCAATTTCTCAGTTCTAATACTCAAAGGGAATTTACAAAGCACTTTTCACAGATGAGCCTATGAACTTCACTGCATCAACCTCCTGGATATAAAAAATCATGGACTAAATATAAGCATTGGATTTATGACACACTATAATCTGCCTGACATTTATGTCCCCAGGTACCTCTCCACTATTTAACTGCTACATTCATCCCCCTCCCCCAGCCTGTCTGTCACCCACTGACTCCTCAATTCACATTTTCACTGACTCAACTTGAACGCAAACCAGTGTCTGGCTTCTTTACTATTCATTCCATCCAGGAAGAGCACACGCCAAATGCAGATGCTTCCTCAGCTTGATGAAGGGTATTTAAATTCAAAAGCTTGCTAAGAACATTTTTTTCTATATCTATCTCCTTGCACCCCAAGAACATTATGGACAGACACACAGACAGATGGACTAAGCCCTTTATATAAATCTGTCTGTCTGTAATGTTCTTCGGGGCTGTGGCTCCTGGCAGAGCATGGCTCCAGCCAGTGCTGCATCAAGAATGCCCATCAAGAATGACAGGTGGGGCATGGCTTCAACGGAGAGGGCCAGGCAGAGCATGCCAGGCAGTCAAGGAGTGGAAGGGGAAGGGGGGAAGGCTCAGGGCCAGACACAGAGCAGGAGTGGTGGCATGTGGCCAGATATGGAGTGGTGGCAGCATGGAGCACTGTGTGGCAGGGGGTGGGGGATGCTGGGCTGGATATGGAGCAGGGGACGGCATGGGGCTGGATGTGGAGTGTGGGGGTGTGGCATGTGGCCGCATGGGGAGCGGTGGCAGCACAGGGTGGTGGGTGGTGGTGGTGGCTGCTGCATGCAAGCTTCCCCACCCCCTGCTCCTGGGATATGGTGGCAGTGCAGGATGGTGGTGCTCCATCCTGTCCCCCCGCCCCCCGCCATCATTCTTGATGGGCAATTCACTAGTGTATTTATATTAGTTGCTTTTCATTTAAATCACACAACAATGTGGATTTGGGATTACTTCTTTTAACCAAAAATTGTGATTTTTTTTTTTAATCAGAGAAAACCAGGACCCCTGGTGCTCATGAGGAGATCCAACATGGGGAGCTCTGGGACAGCCCCCCTTTTCTGAAAATATAATTTCATCCTGGTGTGGCAGGTGAGAAAAGGAGATTGCCCAAAGAGAACCAGGTTGACAAGGCTAGAGGAAGTTCCAGAGGCATCACAGTCACCCCTAAGTGAGACCCTCTTACATCAGACACACCAAATACAAAAACTTTTCCAAGAAAATCACAAGAATTGATGAGGACAGCTTTATTTTAAAATAAAATCCTATTTAATTCTATTATAGAAATGTGTAAGAGTAGATGAATCCAGCTTCTCATCCTTGTTCCCCTCAAGCTAGAGGGAAATGGAATAGGCAAGGGTTTCTTTGAGAGATATGTCTTTTTGGATGAAATACATAGTTGCTGAGCTTTCAAATGCAAGCCATTCTTCTTCAGGTCTAAGGAGAAAAGCCAGGAGAGAAGACAATCAGTAACAGGTACATCCCATTTACCTAGACAAGGAACAACAATAGAGAAAGGTACAAATTCAGAGATGAATGAAGACAGGAGACCAAAAAAAGTCCCAAAATAGTAACAGCAATTCCTGTTAAATAACAGCAGCTGTTGAAATATTTACCTTCTAACTTCCTAAAATATACCTGAAAAATGTGCATGACTTCTTATAAAGTATTTTTCTTACACATGTATTCCTTCCTTCTCAATCTTTTTCTCTTCTTCCTCTTTTCCTCCCATGCTTACTCTTATTCCATTTTATTCTTACTATTTATTTTCCTGTGTTTCTATTTTATTTTTTTTCTGAGAACAGCCACCTATCTTCTCATCTCCCCTTTTTATCCTCAGTTTATCTTATCTGAGTTCTTCTCTTGCCTTGCCCTATTTTAATTTTCTTTTTCTTATTTTTTCTTCCTCTTTACTTAATCCCTTGTCCAAATCTATTTTCTTTCAAATCCTAAACCCTCTCTTTCTCTCATTCTTACCATTTCCTGGGTTACAGAACTTGTGGATATGTAAACCCTTCTTTCCACTAGCTCCATTTTCATCTTTGTTACAGCTATCAGCATATCTGTTAGTTCTCCTATAGCAAGTCTTCAAAATTACCAATGCTATTGTTCCAGTAGTTTTTCTTTTACTCCAGCTGACCATAGAATCCTGTTATATAATAACAAACTGCAGCATATTAATATATTAGCAGTATAACACCTTCCTAAAGATGATGCTATCCAGCAATTAATTGATGTTCTTAAACCTTAAAGTAGCTATTTTTTCCATTGTATTGAACATTCTCCAAATTAGTGAATGAATGAACTAAAAACTTCATTCTCAAACTGAAACGCTGCAGACAGCTTTCTGGTTTCATAGAGAACTTAAAGTGATTATCTTTTTAAAAGTCAGTATTGTTAAAATTTATTACTACACAGTAGAATATGAGCTCTTACAGCTCATTCCCATGCTTGCAATTGAAAATACATCATTAAATAGACTATCTAATAGCAGATGCTGATTGTTAATGACAATAACTGCCTTTTCATTAGATGGATAAAAAAAATTATAGTCCTGCACAAATATAAAGAGAAGTGGTGAAGAAGTGACCTAGAAGCATAGAAGGTCAGGTGGAGAAGGACAAAGGACAGCTGTGAGACATTTCATTTTTAATGGTATGCTTGTATATCAGGACACACTTTCAGGCAGAAAATTGGATATGTTAAGTCACTTAGGAATGGAAAAGTTAATTGTGGAAGGTAGCCTGAAAGAAAATACCCAAATAAAAAATAGCAAAAAAATGGACAAAGAGGTGTACCATAGTTTCATAGTTTCTAGGGTCAGAAGGGACCTGAGCATATCATCAAGTCTGACCCACTGCCCTGGGCAGGAATGAGTGCTGGGATCATAATATGCCAGCCAGATATCTATCCAACCTCCTCTTGAAGATCCCCAAGGTAGGGGAGAACACCACCTCCATGGGGAGCCCATTCCAGAGGGTGGCAGCCCTAACCATAAATAAAGTAATGCATTGTGATATCAAGCCTGAACCTTCTCTCAATCAATCTGTGGCCATTATTCCTTGTTATCCTAGGTGGTGCCCAGGGGAACAGACTCTCACATATTTTTTTGCTGGTCCCCTCTGGTGAGTTTATAGACGGCCACCAGATCCCCTCTCAGTCCTCTCTAGTGGAGGCTGAATAGTTTCAGGCCCTTCATAGGGCCGGGCCTGCTGCCCCCTACCATGCAAGTGGCCCTCCTCAAGGTTAGTCACATCTCTCTTGAAGTGTGGTCCCCAGAACTGGATGCAGTACTCCAACTGCAGCCTGACCAGCATCACATAGAGGGGAAGGATCATGTCCCTGGACCTGCTTGTGAGGCATATGTAGATGCACGACAAGGTGTGGTTAGCTTTACTGATCGCTTCCTCGCACTGACGGCTCATGTCCATCCTGGAGTCAACAATGACTCCAAGATCCGTTTCTACCTGGTGAGGCGGTCTATAGTAGAGGCCCACTATCAAGTCCCTTTCCCCATGACCCCCTTGTATTGTAACCCAGAGCACCTAAGCTTGCCCCTCTTCTGAAACCATCCTGATCATCGAGGACATGTACTGCTCATTAACATAGAGTGCTACATTCCCCACCTTTTCTCCCTACTCTATCTCATCTATACAACTTATAGCCCTTAATGTCTACTGCCCAGCCATGGGTAGAATGCCACCAGGTTTCTGTAAGCCCAACCAGGCCTGGGTTTTTGCTAGCTAGCAGGAGGGCAAGTTCCTCCTGCTTATTCCCCATACTTCTAGCATTTGTGTAGAGGCAATTGAGACCTCCTATGGGTGTTCATGCTGCCCTCTTGTTCCCAAGCTTGCCCAGGCCCTTGTCACTTACCTGGGTTGTTCCTCGCATCACCTGGCTTGATGTCGAAGTGTCCTCCTGCACCTCTGCATTTCTATCCCCCAATGAACCTAGTTTAAAGCTCACCGTACAAGATGAGCCAACCTGGAAGAGAAAACATGCTTACCTTTTGGGGAGAGGTGTAGCCCATCTTACCCTAGCATATCTCCTGTGCGGAAGTGAGGGTTGTGGTCGAAGAAGCTGAAGTCCGCCTGGTAACACCAGTTGCAAAGCCACCGGTTGACCTCTGATTGACCTCTCCAATGCAGGCCTCATGGCGCTGTCCATGTCTGCCTGGTCTAGCCCCACACAAAACTCTATAGGTTGCAACCCATTCACTCACCTGTTACACCTTGCTGGTAAAGAATAATGAGGGGACGCTGCCCCCCACAGGTGGTGAGTCTTTGCGGCCCTATCTCTCTTTGCTCTCAGTGCCTGTTTCCTCAGCCTCTGCCAACCTTAAGGTCTAAAATCAGGGCCTCCTTCCACTCCTACAGCCATGCCCATGCTTCACAGATAGTACAAGTTGTCACTCTAGTGGAGCGTCTCACCCATCTTCACTGCTTGGTCCTATGGTTACAAAAACTTTGGAGCTTCAGCCTTACTGGCTTTACCCCTTTCCTCTAGTTGGGTCCCCTAGCTCAAGGCCTGCCATTCTGGATACTAGCTTCAGGGTCCCAACCCTGGTCAATCACTTCCTGAGCTCTGCTGGGCTCTCTCAGCCTCAAGCCACCTCTATTCTTCTCCCTGGTCCAGGCTTTGGCACTCCTGGCTTCAGCCTGCCTATGTTCACCCTTTCTGGGTTATGGGCTTTGGTTCTTCCAGCCTCAGCTCACATCTCTGACCTATCTCTGGTTCAGGTTATTAGCCCTCTGTGCCTTGTGCCCCTACCCTCAGTAGGGCTCAAGACCTCCTGAGTCTCTTGGGCACCCCTGTGGCTTGCACCCCTGCCCCTTGCAGGACTCAGTAGCATGCCTCTCTGGCATACCTGTGGCTTCCTCATCGTCCCTTATAGCCACACCTGGTCCACCACTACAAATGAGAAATATCACTTTAACAAAACCCACCCTCCTTGGAGTAAACAAACATTAGAAACAAACAAACAAAAAAAGGCACAGAATCACTTTTAACATTTAATGAGGTAAATAAACACACATCAGCACAGCCCACATCACCTGGGCTCTCACTGATTGCTATGTCTCAAGCATTCCATGTCACTTGGGGTCTTCTTGATTGCTCCGTCTCTTCCTGGGAACCATAGGCGACATGTAGGGAGGCACAGGGGGTATGTGCTCCCCCTGAAATTGGTCCTCATTGGCTGGGGAGTGGGGAGAACCAGCTGGTGCCCCCCCCCCCAACACCGGTGGCACTTCCAGTTTTGCTGGTGGTTCTTCCGGAGTTGGCGATTGGCTACTGGGGGACACACCCAGTCAGCAATTAGCCACTGGTGCCCCACCAGATCCAGGAGGCACCAGCAACCCATGGTGGGAGCTCAGTTCAATCTGGCACATGGGCCCGGACCCTAGCCCCACCCCTCTCCTTGCTCAGATAGTGGTTTTTTTAAGTGACTTGGAGCACAGTCCCTTCTACTCTCTCTTCAGTTTGCCTTGCTCCCCAACTGCAGCAGGACTTTTCTGCCTGTAGTCTCCTCTTTAGTAACAGGAGCCTCTGGCTTCCTGTTACATATGGCTACAGCTTAGTCTAACTATTGAGAATATAAAAGATTCAGTGTTTAAACTCAAAGAGTCATTAAATAGGTGACAGTAATCTTGATATAAGTTCTGGATTTGATAAAAAAAGATGACACAAAGAGTAACTCCACTAAGGAAATCTTATCATTGTTGCTAAAGATACATTTTATTGACTACTGTAAAACTTACTATCAGTAAGTACGTTAGTATTCTGAATACTGAGGTAAAATTATATATCAGTTGAAGGGTAAAGAGTAAAAACCACTTGATGCCTGAAAACTTGTCTAATAACTCTCTTAGTTATATTTTTGGTCCAATAAAAGAAATCACACACAAAAAAAAATTGCCTCTCACACCTAAGGCATTTGACAAACATAAGTGTCCATTTACCAAGCTTGATTGGATTTCTGCTTTTCTTTAAGGTATGATTTTGTAAGCAAGATTTGTAACACCTCTCAGTATTAGAGTTGCCCAACACTTCCAATTGCAAGGTTCATTTTCAGTCATATATAATTTTTCCTATTTTAATAATTCTGGCTGATATTTTCTATTCTGGATGTATAGCTCAGGTTATTGGTGTTTACACACAGTAATAATAATAAAAAAAAAGCTGAACTATTCTTAAGAATGAAGCTAATGAAAACTTGTTCTTCCCATTTAGAACAATTCTGGTGCCCTTTTCTTTGAAATGCTCTAGTTCACCCAGTTAGAAGCAAGGCAATTAACATTTTGTGAGAGATTTGGCCTCTGCCTTTACAGTTTTAGCTTTACTGTCTGAATGCTGAAATTTGTTCAGTTTATGAGGTAACATTTCTATTCATGTGTTCCCATTGGAAACTTCTTAAATGGAAGAGTCCATTATCCCTAAGTATTCTGAAGTTTTCAAACCCAACTTGCTCTCTACTAAAAACAGAAATCCCACTGAGTGACTAGGGATGCTGCAACCCAGGTCAAATTGGTCCAACTTATTTTTTTTCTGTAACAGTTACTCTCATCTGTTTCATATCAGCTAAGCCAGACACTATAACTAAGAACAAGGAGGCCATTTTTCCAATTACTTCCCAAGTCTTCTTGATTCATTCTTACCTGGATCCCCTCCAACCCCACATGTACAGTAGTACAATTATCACATGGAGGAAGCCTCCGATTCAAATACAGGGAAGTGGACAACTACTTGAGTTGGAGGGGAAAAGCAAGGGTGTAGGACAAAGAAATGCTTTGAGGGCAGTAGGCTAATTCTACTGTGCAAAACCCATGCTGATGGGCTAATGCACAGTAGAATTATTCTAATGTGCATTAGTGTCACCTAAAATGTGTGTGTCAGAGCTACTGCACAGTAGCACTAGTTACTGTGCATTTAGTACTAAAGCACAGTGAAGTAACTGCCTGTACTACACTGTACATGCAGCGCACAGTTAGATTTTGCTGCTATGTCAACATAGCAGTGCACTAAAACAGGGGAACATGCTGGTATGGGATCCTGGGGCTGTTCCCCACTTCCCTTCACTGGAGAAATTCAGGTAAGAATGGGAAGATGGCAGGGCCAGAGCTGTAGGTGGGGAGAAGCAGGACCAGGCAGGAAGGGAAGGAAAGTGGTGGGGGGAGATGCAGTAAGGAAGTGGCAGTGGGGTGAGCACACAGGGCCCTGGGGATCAGGGCTGGTGGCAGCAGGAGCCAGCTGGGAACTGTTTGGCTGGGATGGCTTCTGCTGTGTTCTGCGGTTCCGAAATTGCAGACAGGAATAGCACGCTGCCGGGAAGTGCCCAGCTGTGCCACGCTGTGCCACTTGGTTCCCAGCTGCAATGCCAGGATGAATTCAGCAAGAGCCAACCCCGTGTCCCAGTTAGCTCCTGCTGCTGCCATTATTGTGGCGTGCCTGCAGCTCCCACACTCGCAGTTCGGAAAGGCCCACGATGGAGCCCACTGCCTTCCTCACTCCATGCTGCACAGGTCCCTGGACTCTGCCGTGAGTGGAGGGAGCCCTGGCTCCTACAGAGTCTAGAACGGGGCTCCCTCATGTGAGTTCAGAAGCTGCAGGCATGTGGCATGCAGCCCCCATGATAGAGGTAGCTGGACTGGACAGGCTGCGCTCCTCACTCCAACGTGTAGTGCTAGCTGGACCCACAGTGCCTGTGCTGGAGATGA
Source organism: Alligator sinensis (assembly GCF_000455745.1). NCBI lineage: Eukaryota > Metazoa > Chordata > Crocodylia > Alligatoridae > Alligator > Alligator sinensis. The sequence continues at coordinate 2,552,345 of NW_005841993.1, forward strand.
GCTCCCTGAGCGCCCCCCTTCTCCCCACCCCAGCTGCTGCTGCTGCCAGCATTGGTCACTGCATGTCATGTGGTGCAGTGTAGGGGGGTCCCTGCACCCCACAAGCCTCACACACCCACACCCTGCCCCCACAAACTGCATTAACATATACACACACCCAACATACCTTATGTCCTCACACATTCCCCCCCCACACAATGTAAGAGTGAGACTTTATTTTTGAGTTATTATGCTATCCCTTCTATATATAGTACACAAACACAAATCCTGAGAAATATTTTTTTTATAATAAAATTAAAATATAGTAGGTATTTGACTTGTTTTTTTCTGGTTCTAAGATGGCAACCCCTCCCCCCCCCCCCCAAAAAAAAAAAAAAAAGAAGCCCCCCCCCCCCCCCCCCCCCCCCAAAAAAAAAAAAGAGAGTATTTCTGGACAAGGGGAGGGAATTCTGATGGCAAAAGTATAGGGTTAAGGGTGGGACTTCTGCTCACAATATGGTGACCAGGGGGCAGGGCAACTGTCAAGGGGTAGGGCTATCTATGCAGCTCCTGACAGCTCACCAAAACTTGTTAAGAGGCCTTCCAGCTGAAATATTTGTATTCAGTGTAATTCATTGCCTAGTAGCACTTCCAGAAATAGGCACCATGCATGAAGCAATTGATACTATATGGATCCAGACTTTGTAGATAAAAGTTTTGATACTTACTTTTTTATTCACACAAACTAATTCAAAAGACTAAGACAAAGTGATATATATTGGGAGATAATAAAATACTAAAAAAAATAAGAAAACTACATTTACGCTCTTTCCAGCATTCATTTGCCGATGAAGGAATTTTGAATTGTAAAGATAATTTCATATTTTATATGCATGTTAGAATTAATTTATTGTTTTACTATAGCATCCTCTAAGGGCCTTTTGCTTTTGGGGACAAAGTTAATTTCTTTTAAAATTTGCTTCCTAAATCAACTCTGTTGAAAAGAGAAAGTGGACAGAGGTGGCACTATAAATTAGCATATTATAATTTCACTTTAAAAGAGCTAGATTCTAATCCAGATTTTAGGGTCTAATGTCCTAATTCTGCAGATGCATACAAGCACACATACATATACACACATACATACATACACATGCATCACTTCTCTTTTACATAAGCAATCTTCCTGATGCAGTCCTTACATAAATTCAATATGTGTACCCATAGGTCCAGGGCAAAATTTGGGGATTATTATCAGCCTCTGTATATTAAAATTAAAACATTGAGGCTGGTATTGAGCACATTCCAAGCATTCCATCTGCTTTCAATCCATTATCTTTGTGTATTGCACTTTCACATGCATAACACTAATAAAATATTAAGGAAAAAGCAAGACAGAAAAAAGTCGTGTGAAGATACTTATTATTTGCAGTGATGATTCTGTCTAGTCATATACTTAAAAATATTTGTTCTCAAGATATCACAGGCAGTACATTTCTCTGCACCATAAAAAAGCAGGTAGGGTTGATCATGTTGTTGTTAATAAAACATTGATAAATCACAAAAAGTTAGGAGTTATTGTTTGGTATGCAGAAAACATCTTTCAGAGGTAAAAATTTCAAAACCTCTTTGGTGTAGAAGGAACATTTTAGAGCTTTCTTTTGTTACCTAGATCAGAAGTATCTCATGAGTACCTTTTCATATCACAAAGCATATCTTTTTTCTCTCATCTAACTGAAAGCAGAGACTGTAAAAGGTGTGTGCAAGATTCCAGAACTTTTTGACAGATTTGAAATAAATAACCATTTTTTTCTTTAGAAGGTTGCATTATTTCAGATCATCATACTTTAAACAATTCCAGAACAAATATACATCACTTCACCTTAACCAATAAATTATATTTGTCTAATTGAAAAAAACAAACAAACATTCTTCTGGTCAAGGGGAAGGGCCCAGGCAGAAGTGGACTCATCCTCCAGATAAATGCATAGCAGATGGTGTTGCCAGCATGGCTCTGGCTTCTTTGAGCATAGGATGTTGTTTCAAGAAAGAGGATGGCTAGGAAGAGAAGAAACCACCTGATGAGGAGAAGAAAGAGCATGTTCAATGACAGACTCACTAACCTGGTGAAGAGGGCTTTAATCTAGGTTTCCTGGGGGATGGAGACCAAAGCCTTGAGGTAAGTAGGGAAGAAGGTGACCTGGAGGAAGCACAAGCAGGACAGGATAACAGGGAGGCCTTCTCATTCTTCATAAGAAAGTAGGGCAATCAGCTACCTACCTCAAGTGTTTGTACACTAATGCATGGAGCCTGGGAAACAAACATGAAGAACTGGAAATCTTTGCACAGTCAGGGAACTATGATGTGAGTGGGCTAACATAAACTTGATGGAATAGCTTGTATGACTGGAACACTGTCATGGATGAGTATAAACTGTTCAGGGAGGACAGGCAGGGGAGAAGAGCAGTGGCAATTTATGTAAAAGAGTTGTATGATTGCTCAGAAATCCAGTATGAAACTAGTGATAGGCCTATTGAAAATCTTATCATTAGGGTCACAGGGGAGAGCAACAAGGGTGACATCCTGGTGGGGGTCTGCTATCAACCATGAGACCCAGAGGATGAGGTGGCTGAGGCTTTATTCAAACAGATAGTGGAATTTTCCAGATCACAGGACCTGGTTTTCATGGGGGCTTCAAACACCCTGACATCTACTGGGACAGCAATACAGAAGTGCACACGCAATCTAGGAAGTTCTTGGAGAGTGGTGGGGACAACTTCCTGGTACAAGTGTTGTAGAGGCCAACATAGGCCCCAGCTCTTCTTGACCTGCTGGTCACAAACAGGGAAGAATCAATAAGGTATGTAGAAGAAGATGGCAACTTGGGCAGCAGCAAACATGAGAAGATTAAGTTCAGGATCCTGAGGATAGAAAGGAAGGAGTGCAATGGAGTAAGAACTCTGGACTTCAGAAAAGCAGATTTTGACTCACTCAGGGAACTGTTGGGCAGAATCCCCTGGGAAGCCAGTCTGAGAGAAAGGAGTCCAAGAGAGCAGGAAACTCTTCAGTGAATTAAAACACAAAAAGGAAGCTTACAAGAAGTGTAAACTTGGACAAATGCCCAGGGAGGAGTATAAGAGTATGGGTCAGGCATGCAGGGATGAAATCAGGAAGGCCAAAGTGCAACTGGAGTTGAAGCTAGCAAGCAACTTGAAGGGTAACAAGAAGGATTTCTACAAGTATATCAGCAGTAAGAGGAAGATCAGGGAAACTGTGGACCCATTACTGAATAGGAGAGGCAATCTAATGATTGATAATGAAGAAAAGGCTGAAGTACTTAATGGCTTTTTTACTTCTGTGTTCACAGGCAAGTCCAGCTCCCAGGCTACCGCATCTGGCAGCACAGTTTACAGAGGAAGTGAATAGATTAATAGATAGGAGGTGAGTAGCCAACAACGGTGAAAGAATAGGTTAGGAACTATTTTCAAAACTGGACGTGTACAAGTTCATGGGGCTGTACACGATGCACCCAAGGGTACTGAGGGAGTTCCCTGATGTGATTGCAGAGCTGCTGGCAATTATCTTTGAAAACTCATGAAGGTCAGGAGATGTTCCAGATGACTGGAGACCAGAAAATATAGTATCCATCTTTAAGAAAGGGAAGAAGGAGGATCTGGAAAATTAAAAACAGGTAAGCCTCACCTCAGACCCTGGAAAAACCATGAAGCAGATCCTCAAGGAATCGGTTTCTCAGCACTTGGAGGAGAAGGAGGTGATTAGGAATAATCAGCATGGATTCACCAAGGGAAGTCATGCCTGACCAACCTGATTGCCTTCTATGATGAGAAGGCTCTGTGGACGTGGAGAGAGCTGGGGACATGATATACCTTACTTTAGCAAGACTTTTGATATGGTCTCCCACAATATTCTCACTAGCAAACTAAGAAAGTACAGATTATATAAATAGACTGTACGGTGGATAGAAAATTGGCTGCATCAAATGTCTAGTTTACAGCTGGTATCAAGTGGAATCCCCCAGGGGTTGGTCCTGGCACCAGTTTTGTTCACTGTCTTCATCAACTATCTGGAAGATGGGCTGGACTGCACCCACACCAGGTTTGCAGATGACACCAAGCTGGGAGGAGTAGTAGATAGGCTGCAGGGTAGGGCAAGGAATTCAGAGAGACCCAGACAAATTTAAGTATTGGACCAAAAGAAATCTTGTGAGTTTCAGTAAGGAAAAGTACAAAGTCCTACACTTCAGATGGGACAATCCCATGCACAGGCATAGGCTGAGGATCAACTGGCTAAGCAGCAACTCTGCAGAAAAGGACCTGTGGGTTACAGTGAAAAATATTATGGATATGAGTCAAGTGTGCCTTTGTATCCAAGAAGACTAACAGCATACTGAGCTGCATTAGTAGGATTGTTGCCAGCAGATCAAGGGAAATGATTATCAGGGATCCTGGTTTTCTCTGATAAAAAAAAAAAATCCCCAATTTTCAGATTTAAAAAAAAGTAACCCAACATCCACATTTTTCCATGATTAAAATTATATAGAGAGAGAGAGAGGGAGAGAGAGAGAGAGAGAGAGAGCAAGAGAGAGCGAGATAGAGAGAGAGAGAGAATGGTAAGGGGACTGGTGCATACAACTTATGAAAAGAGGATGAGAGAACTGGTTTTATTTAGTCTGGAGAGGAGAAGACTGAGAGAGGGTTTAATAGCATCCTTCAACTCCCTGAATGGTATTTCCAAAAAGCATTGAACTAATCTGTTCTCAGTGGTGGTAGATGACAGAACATGGATCAATGGTCTCAAGTTTCAGCAAGGGAAGTTTAAGTTAGATATTATGAAAAACTTTCCTATTAGGAGGGTAATAAAGCACTGAAATAGGTTACCCGGAGAGAGATTGTAATTTCCATCCTTGGGGGTTTTTAAGACCTGGGTAGATAAAGCCTTGGCTGGGAATGAACTAGGTGGGAACGGTCCTGCTTTGAGTAGGAGGGTGGGCTAGATGACCTCCTGAAGTCCCTTTTAATTCTAATTTTCTATGAGTCTATTATTCTATGATTCTGTGTTTATGCATTTCATGGAAAATCAGTGGATTTTCTACGCTTATGCAAGAAACACAACATCTTTCCCTGAGGACTGAACATCTACAGTCCTCTGAATACTCATTTTCACAGCCTTGCATTTTGCATACTGGTTTAAGCTTCTATTCCAGCCAAGAAATACACAAATACCAACAGACTCCCTATGCTTGAAGAAGGATGTTTGTGCCTGAAAGCTTGTAAAGAACATATTTCCAATTATTTAGTTTTTCTAATAAAAGATGCCACATTTACCCAAAGAACGTTGTTTGCCTAAGAATTTATTACAAAACCCACTCTTTATTGTATACCTGTTCTTCAGAGTCCACATTTTTCTGTGTTTTATTTAAGTTTAAATCTGAAGTACTTGTGGTAATACAGGAATGTAAATCAGTGTGGAGATGACGTCCTAATTTATTTCTGTCTGACATAATGTAAGGTAACACACATACTTAGATCTTATCAGAGGTGTGTAAATTATGAAACCCAGTTATGACAATTTACATGTCTGCTTTGCAAATTATTTCTTAGATGGTCACTTTTGTCACCTCATAGAGTAACCTAGGATAGAGGAATAAGCCAATAACTGTCCATATACACACAGAATTTGGCATATAAATGAGGGAAAATCAGAAATACTAATATTATTTTGAAAAATTACCACAAAAACTCACAAATTTCTCCCTTTGCATATCACACAAAATTGTATTTGACTCTGCCTTAATGTAAGGTCATATGGCAATATTTGGTTAAAAAAACCACCATGGGTGATTGATTTGGTAGGGTTTTTTAAATTATTATTATAATTGTTCAGCATATTTCTTAGTATCTTCCTTAAGAATTCTAGGATCCAGAATTACCTGGAGAAATGATCCACAGTCAACAAGATAAAATTCAACAAGGGAAAATACATAAACCTGTACATTGGATGGAATTATTGCATGCACAAATACACACTATGAATGACTAGCTAGGCTGCATTACTGCAGAGAAGGACCCATGCAAATCAAGGGAAGTGATTATCCTACTCTATTCAGCACTCACAAAGCTATACCTGGAGTACTGTGTGCAGTTTTGGTACAAACACTTCAAGACAAATGTGGGCTGTTTGGAAAGAGTCCAGTGAGAGTTAAAAAAATATTAGAGGCCTTGGAAAGCATGATTTATAAAAAAAGGTTGAAAAAACTAGGTTCTGGAATCTGGGTAGGAAAAGACTGAAGGGAGATTTGATTGCAGTTTTCAAATACCTGAAGGTAGATTATAGATAAGATGGAGATGGGTTTTTCTCTGTGGCTTTAAGGGACAGGACTAAGAGCAATGGCCTCAAGCTGCAGCAGGTAAAATTTAGGTCGGAGATTAGGTAGATCCTTATGACTATGTGGATGGTCTGGAACTGGAACAGGGTACTTAGGGAAGTTGTGGAATATCCATTCCTGAACATTTTCAAGAGTAGGTGTGACAGGCACTTGGCTGGGCAAATTTTGTCATGGATTATCCTGCTTTGATCATGGGGCTAGACTAAATGATCTCCTAAGGTTCCTTCCAGCCTTATTTTCATGATACTAAGAAATAGGGAATAAAATATATGTTAAATATTATCCAATTTCTTTTGGACATATTGTTTCTAGCATAATTAGAAAAGTATGTAGTCATAAAATTAAAAAAAACCCCTTCTTACTCAGTTATCATTAATTGTTAAATATTCTACAAACTTTTGAATCAAATCAGGGAGAATATTCATAAATTAGCATCTGTATATATGAAAATATTAATATTCCAAATATTTAATTTCCCTTTTAAAATAAATTCATGCATTTTCAAGCATAATTATCATGAAAGAATGAATAGAGACATCACTGTCTTGAAGTCTTTGATCAAGGGAGACATTATGAGAAAAATCACTGTAATGGCACAAAGTAATTCAAATAATTTTCTGCACAGAGTTGTTAATTAGTTTGCCTCTTGAACCACAACAAAAATGCTCTTTAGGGTGATGTGATTGGCCATGCTGGAGGAGAAAATAATTTAAATTTCCAGTTCCTGGGACTTATTCTGAGGAAGAAGAGGAGACAAGTTATTTAAAATTGTAAAGGAGCTTTAGTCAACCAAGTATATTAAACTTCAAGCAAAATTTTACATGTATATTCATACTCAAGTTCAACATAAAGAGTCATTGTCTACAAAAAGAAACTTTAAAAAATAATTCTTTAAACCATGGCTTCCCTTTTAACAGTGTCTTCCATACCAAATATCTGGCCTATCACTAATAGGATGATCCAAATTAATTTAGTCCATGGTGTATACTGTGCTCTTCACTGCATTTTTAAAGTAATAATATGTTTACAAATATTTAATAGTTTCTGTGCATTTCCAAAAAAAAAAAAAAACCAAGAAAAAACACAAAACAGCCACATCAAACAAAGAATTCAATAGAATAAAGTACAGAGTTTCTACTTATATGTAAAAGGTGGATTCCCATTTCCCCTGCCATCGAGTTGCGGTCACACTAGGAAGTCAGTTGTGCTTCGTTGAATAGTATATGCCTTCCTCTCATCCAAACTTTGTTCTCTCTTGATGGAGTGAAAATTGGCTTTTTTTGTAGGTTTACATTAAGTGTAGAGACAAAAGCAGTCCTAATATGAGTTAACTGACATGACTACTCTCCCTTCTACTTTAAGTTAAAAGGAACAACAAATGGGACCAGTGCCTTTCTTGCTAATAGTCTGCAGTCCCTAAAACAGTCATATACAATTAAATTGATCCTGGACTTCAAGAATATTTATATCTGTGACTCCAGAAGAATGGGCAAAAACCAGTTGTAGTAATAGTCTAAACTCTATAACAGTGTTGTCCAACCTTTTTTCATTTGCATATGTATATAGTGGTGTTTTGTTTTAATCTCAGAAAAATGTGGATTTGGGGTTACTTTTTTAATATGAAAATTAGGGATTTTTTAGCTATGCAAGAAGAATTCACCCAGGAAAGGATACAATACAACTGAAGATGCTACTTCTGCCTGAAGAAGGGTATTTGTACCCAAAAGCTTGTAAAGAAGAATTTTTCCAACTATTTTAGTTGGTCTAATAAAATATAGCAGATTTAGCTTAACCCACACCCTCCCCTACACCCGCATGCATGCAGCCCCCCACGAACCTATACCCACTCCCCCACAATATAGAAGAGTAAGTCTTAATTGTAAGCTATTATATACAATTACCTCTATGTACACTACACAAGCACATATAAACCAGGACAAAAATATTTTTTTGAAATCAAAGTAATGAATGTTTTATATGTTCCCTTTTTCGAATATAATTTGGTATTTTTCTGGTTCTGAGCTGGCAAAACCCCTTGCTGAAAGGGGTACTTCCAGGGGGAAGCGGAGGGACTTCTGGTTGGAAAGGACAGGGGCTAGAGGGCTGGAATGCCAGTCACAACATGGTGACCAGGGGGTGTGACACCTGTCAAGGGGTGGGGCTACCTATGAGACCCTCAACAGCTTGCCAAAACTCAGTAAGCTGCCCTCCACCTGAAATAATTGACCATCCCTGCAGTTATGTTGAAGATCAATGAAGGTTGTCCAAGTTACTTCAAAGGGTACTGGAGTAATCTGTTATGTCTCCAAATACATGGAACTACTGTGTTAAGTCAAGTGATAAAGACAGGTAAATGCTGAATTTTAGTGCCAATCACTGTGTCTGATACATGACAAAAGTTTAGAAACTGTGGCCTGTTCAGCCTACAGCAGAAATTAATCACTAAGATCTGGTGAGATTTTTTTTTTCACTGAGAAAATAAGAATACTTGTGGCAGGGAGATTAAGTGAAAATGAATGTAGATGGTAAACATATTTCTTTTTCTCTACACCCCTGCCCCAAAACGCAAAATTTTAACATTTAATGAAAGTTAAAAACTCACGGGAATATCCTCAGATGGTGTGTTGATTTACCTGCAATTGTTAATTACATGTGGGGCCTTGCCTGAAATTTCTTCATAAGTAGTATTACCGTTCCCTGTAAATAAATGGTATAGTTCACTCAAGGATATTATAATTTCATGACTGATAATTTTTTCACAGAAACACAAGTCAGATGTTCATCAGCCAATGTCTTAGTTAATAAGTGAGCACATGTTCATCAGCTAAAAAAATCTTAATAAGTGAACATTTATAAAATATTTGAGAATTATTGATAACAGTGGGCATGCCTACATGTGAATTTATGTGTGCCTAAACTAGATGTGCCTTAGCCTAAGGCTTATTAAGGGGATCTAGGCACAAATATACATGTGCACACCTTAAGGTACCTTAAGGTAGCTTAACATGGCTTGCTGGGCAAACAGATTTTCAGCCTTGCCCTAGGCAGCCCCCTGGACAGCCCCCTGCTTGTACAGTCACTCCTGGGCCTGTGAGTTGTGGGCAGGTGCTGCGCTGGGAAAGTGGCCTGGTTGCTTTGTCTGAACCCTGCCTCTTTTCTCTCTGTCTAAAGTATAAATATGCTTGTAAGCTTGTAGAGGTCAGAGTTCCTTTGAGAACCCTCCTTGTGATCACTTGTATAGGTTTAAACAAACCAAGATGGCTCTGTCAATTCTGATACAACCACAACACTAAGTTTGATTTCTTCCACACCCTTGGTGAACCTTAAAAATGTGGTTTTAAGCTAATTGCACCTAAAAGAGATGCATGTAGATGTGCCCCATGTATACAAATAAAAGTTCATCATCACAGTGCGTTCTGTCACAGTGAATAGGAAAGAAAACTAATATGTATTCATAACAATCATAGTTGACTCTAGACCTCTTTATGCAGGCTACTATGGTTGTACAGACTGCTGGTGCCTTGGCACAAGCTCCCCCAACATGGACTGCAACAGTGGCAGGGGTTCCCTGGGGGCTGCCATTGAGGTACCCAAGTCAGTGCCCTGCTCCACCTCCCCACCTCCCCTTTGAAGTAACACTATTGCTTTTAAGGGAGAAAAAGAGCATAATCCTATTCCACTTTACATTTCTAGATGTGTAACTGCTGTTTTGGACCCTTACCCATAGCTGCTGATCCTTTTTCTATATGCAGAGTGGACACCCAAGGGTTCACATGACTGTTCTGCAGAAACAATGGGCTGTGGTCTTCACTCTGGCTAGGCAGTTACGTGGCTCATATGCAACTCCTACAAGGTCATGTAACTGGGCAAACATAAGTCACAAAATTGTTATTGGGCAAGCAAACGTAAGTAAAGGGTTTTAAGCAGTGGGAACTTCCAAGTTTTAACCTAATATTGTACAGTTTAGGGACAATTGTCCAGGAAGTAGAAGACCTGGGTTCTAGTCCTTCCATTAAGCCAGAAGGGATGTGAACCAACATAAGCTTCTTAGCCTAGTGCTCTAACAATCAATCTACATATCAGACATTAGCTATGCCCCTCCAGCTACCTTCTTAGCATTTAATATGCATTGATTAAAATGCATGGAGATGAACGTGGAAGTATTTGCCCTTTTAGAAGCAATGGTTCAGGCTAGAATCTAGGGGTATTTGTACACATGCTTGTGCCACAGAGCCCGGTGCTTTTAAAAGCACTTGGCACTGTGGAGCAGACAAATGTAGCAGCCTTTTCAGTGTGCCACATCCTTTACAATTTTTTCTTTTGTTCCCAGTCCCACACATTTCACTATGTTGGCTGCCCAGCAGCCTAGTTTCAGAAATAGGGCTGGAGAGGGCCGCCAAGTGAGAGAAAAAGATTTATACTTTAAATGCATCCATAAAATTCTGCATAAGTGAGCTCTGATTCACAAAACCCTTTTGCCCACCTTTTCAAGTACTAGACAGTCAATACTCAAAGTAAACAAATGAAGTTCTCTCATTGACATCAGAACTGGGCCTGTACAGTGGTTTTGAGGTTATTTGGGCCATTGTTACTGAATGCAGCACTAACATTAAGGCACAATAGGAACAAACACATTTTTCTTAGAAAATCCTTTTTAAATGCTAAGCAAGTTAAGATGATAATGAAAGAGGATGGATTTGTCAATAACCACAGACACTAAAGGAAATGCAGGTTAAGAGAAAGAAACAGCTCTGGCTTTAGGCACATTTTCCACCCCTAATTTTATTCATATTTTGTTCAATACATTTACTCTACTGAAAAAAAAGCAAAACAATCTGTTTAAAGCACTTCTGCCAAGGGTATTATGTTCTTTCTGAAAAGTAATAGAGAAAGCAGAAGGGCCTTTACAATGCCTTAATTATTTGGAATTTTGAAGACACTAAAGTCTGAAGAGGCCTGTGTATATAATAGATAAGAATCTATAACTTAAATGTTTCATATGCATTCCACCTTATTAGAACTTATGTACTATCATCCAAACCTAAATTCACTTTTAAGGTAAGTGATGGAATTAATACAAATTGGTCCAAGGAATCCAAGTAGGGGAAAAAGGAGAGACTTGTATAAATTTGTGACTAGAAAATCTGCAAGTAATATTTGAAAATACAATCACCTTATGCATAGAATCATAGAAAATTATGGTTGGAGGAGACCTCAGAAGGTCATCCAATCTGACCCTGTGCTCAAAGCAAGACCACCCCCAACTAGATTATTCCAGCCAGGGCTTTCTCAATCTGGGCCCTAAAAACTTTCAATAATGGAGATTCCACCACCTCTCTAGGTAACCCATTATAGTGCTTCACCTCCTTCCTAGTGAGAAAGTTTTCCCTAATATCCAAACTAAACTCCCCTTGCTGCAACTTGAGACCATTGCTCCTTGTTCTGTCAAATCGTGCTTACAGGATGGTTCAAGTACTGTCCATCTAGACCTCTTGCCAGATTTTTCCCATTCAAGACAGTTAATTCAGACAAAAATTCAAGACAGTTAATTTAGTCTTATTTGTCACACAGTGGGTACTTCACTGTGCTTTACTGTGGAGTTGCCTAATTAGCTCTGAAGTGAAGCGTTGCCATCTATACATGCACCAGTATTTGGGCACAGTAAATTAATTAACTCCGCTGTAAGATAGTACTGTCAAGAACAATACTATCCCATGGTGGAGTACTTACACGTGCTAAAATGCATATGTAGATAGTGACTGGGGCTGGATGGGACATGAGGATGCTAAAGTGCGGGGGCTGCCTGCTGTCTCATCTTGCACTTTAGCACCCTTGTGTCCCAGCCAGACCCTCTTCCACCCAATGCCACCACCTGGAGCCCAGGGCTGACCCCCCAGGTCCCCTACCAGCCCAGGGCTGCTCCATCCTGCTGTAAACTGCTGTGGTTCCAAGTGCATGTGTATACTCTGAACCAGGGAGGAGCTGACTCTGGCTCAAACTGCATCTGAGTTTATCATATCTCCTTAATGGCATATTTAGTAGGACTGTGCAAAATGGTCACCTTGAGTTTTGAAGTTTCGATGGAACAGCGTTCCATTTTGAATTTCATTTTGATTTGAAACAGCTGTTCTGTTTTGTTTCATTGACACAGGCTGTTTTGACATTTTGCTAGATCAGGCTGGGGAAATGAAGTCAGCTCAGCTGGGCTGACTTCCCATCCCCAGCACTAGATTGGGCTGGGCTCGGAAGCCAGCCCAAACACTAGATGGAGTGGCTCCCCACCTCCAGGCTGGCTGGTTCCCTGCCCCCAGCCCAATCTAGCACTGGGGATGGGAAGTCAGCCCAGCTGGGCTGGCTTCCCACCCCCAGCCCAATCTCAGTGCTGGGGAGGGGAACTGAGCCCAGCCTCATTTCCCTTCCCTTGCGCTGTTATTGACTTCCTGCAGCCCAGTGGCAGGAGATGGGGAAAGCAATGGCTATGCTCCTGGTTGCTGCTAGAAGCGCAGCCCTGGTTCTCCCCTGTCTCTCACCACCTTGCTGCTGGATGCTTTGAAACTTGAAGCATTTCAAAACTTTTGAAACATTTCAACTAGCCTCGTTTTTTTTCAAGGCTGTTTTGAAGCCCTTCATTTCAATTCAATTTCAGTGTTCTGAGCTTGAAATGAGTTGAAACAGTGTTGAATCAAAATAGCCAGTGAAATTTCACGCAGCCCTAAAATTTAGATGTCCCCAGTATATCTTAGACCATTTATCCCATTCAACCAGTTATATTTAGAAAGTTCTTAAGGCTAGAAGGCAACCTGCACAACTTCTATCCAACTGCTATTAAACTATAAAGTGTGGTGTTCCTTCTGTTTTTGTTTTTTTTTCTCCTTAAAAGACCCTCAAAATGACCTGTGAATGAATTTCCTCCATGTTCAAGGCCTGCATAGTTCTGAACATCATTTAGGTTCTTTTTTGAGGTCTTAAGGGAAGACTTATGCTAGGCCTTTCCAGGAATTAATAATGAAATAACTTTACTGGGCTGTTTTTGAGATAAATTGATAGAGGCTTCAACTCCTAGCTGGCATGGCCTTGAAATTCAGTCCTCTAAGAAAGGTAGTTTCATATAGTTGAACAGTCCTAATATTTTTCATATCTTAGCTCTAATAAAATGTATCATACCATTAATAATATATTGTATGTTGATGTTGAAGAGTAAATCACTGGAAATCATTTCTGTATTTGCTTAAATCTAAACATAGCTTTGCTCAGGGATCTGAGGGGTGAGAAGTTGTAATGATGCAGCCACATACCCCATTGAACTGTCACTCACATGCAGCGAGCTCTTCCCTTCCAAGAGTTTTGAGGTCAGCTGTTAGTCTGTGTCATTGGTCACATCCCTGGTACCAGTGAGCTTTATCCCACTGCTCCTTCTTCAAAATGCAAGATCCACTCCTAACTTTGTCTTGTCTATTTTATAAATTGCTTTTCTTTCTTAGAATATTGGAATGGCCACAAAAATGTACTTATAAAATGGATCTTAACTTCCATATTTGCTTCATATCACAAGTGTTCCACATTTTAATGGGATAAAATATTGGCCTTTACATCATATCAGGGAGACAAGGTTTCAAATTTTTGTCCTCAGGCTTCTCCTACCAGATCACTAGTGCTGAGATACTTAAACAACCACTCTTTAAACTTATTATATCAAATGCTTTGTGCATGTGGTATTGACAGACAATTACATGTTAATTTTCTGTCTAACCCCTTGATGTATTTTACATGGAGAGGGACAGTAACTAGAGTAGATTTTCCAAAACTTTTCAGTAACACTATGGCATGGACACATTTCAATAGCTTTCACGAATAGACAAAGTTCTGCTGGCAGGATGCACAACTAGAACCACACATGCAATTACTTTATATGATTTTGATGAGAGATCATTTAAATTTAAGTCTGAACACAGCCTTTGAATCTTACAGTAGCCTATTTTTTTTATGAAGGATGATGCCTCGGGCAAGTCTTAACATTTTCTGAAATTACTTAATCCTTTTCCTCTGCTACTTCTCTTTGAATTATTGCCTCTCCCAAAGAGAATTAAAGATCATGTTTATACCACCTCAGAATCTAACCCAACATGATTTACTTATATGGCCAATTACAGTTAAACAATACAGCTTTAAATTAAAGAAAAAAGCTGAATATCCAAAGCTTACAGTTACCAGTTCACTCACTGTATGTGGTAAAATTTCTAAAATAACTAATAATCAAATGCATTTAAATACAAAGATCTGCTCATAGACATTCTGGGAGTAAAAAATGAGTTTAATTTACTGATCAATTTTTCAATGAAAAATTCTGAATGATCTGTTCAGATCTGCTAAAACTGTATCATTGCAATATGCCTGAAAGTACGAGTCCTTAAAGCAGTGCTTCTGGGCATAAAACTGAAAATCAATCAGTGTTTTGGAGCTGTAATACTTTTCCTAGAAGTGCCATTTTGATGAAAGTTACTTCAAATAACTGTAAAGTTGGGCAGGGCATATGTAAGTAAAATTAAGAGTAGGAAACTGAAATATGAATACCCATACTATCTCCTTATATATATTTCTAGGAAAATTAGATCAGATTTGTATCTCATGTCTATCAGCATAGCTTTATTGACTTCAGTGTACCTATACAGATTTATATCAGTTTAGAATCTAATAAAATATGAAGGAGAAAAAAAAAACTATTCTTTGGTGCTTGCTTTAATTTAATTTGTTAAGTGGTTTGATTTTAGTGTCAATTGCTTTGGCCACCATAATAGATGGCTTATAGTAGTGTGTTCAGGTGAAGGCAATTGGAAATAAGTAACTTAAAAACAAAATTATTACTGCATTTACTCAAATATAAAATGTCTTTCCATCCCATCCCCCTCCCCACACACACACATACTCAGTATGGGTAAAAAGGTTCTTCATTTTACAATTGCATACAAGGAAACCACTATGCAATTGATTAAACGCAGTCAGCTTAGCAAGGCTATAAAACAGTTGGCCCAGATGGGGAAAACATACGAATGGGAAACTTTTTTTTTTTAAATATATATTTTCCATATTCCAAGCCAAATAGGCCAAATCAATTCCAAATCTGTGAGTTAGTCCAGAACCATAAGTGGCCCTAGGACTGGCAAACATCTCCCACCCCCACCTGGGGCTTCAGATGTTCCCAAATCCTTTGGCAAACATCCTACTTGCAGGCCGAGTCCCAGAGGCTTAGGGTTCAGATGCCCCCAAGTTTTGCTTGCCCTTAGCCATAAGGCCCCAGGGGCAAGCTAAGGAGGAGTCTCCCATTTCCATAAAGTGGGCATAAAGCCAAGGTTAACTAGGTATTACCTACATGGGTACTATCCCATGCCAGCAGAGTGGTCTTCCCCGGGTGTAACTAGGAAACCACTATGGTGAACATGGTATTTCCCCTAGGAAAGCATAGACTACAGTTGATCTGAGCCTTCAGGAGGCCAAGAAGCAAACCTTGTTGGAGGTTCCCATATTGATGGGTACTCCCAACAAGGATAGGTTAGTTCAGGCCATCTGAATAAGATATACGGAAGTGTCCATCATGGCCAGTCCCCCTCATTGCCAAATCTTATTCAAGTCAAAGGGAACTGTTACACTGAATACATTTCAACTTCCTCTCCACTCCCACAGCTGAGCTGTGCCTTTCTTTCCCATTTCCAGTTATTTCTGTTTCTTCACTGGTCTTAAGTGTCTGGACAACATCACCAAACCAGGTCCCAAACAGTTCACCCAGAATCCCCATGCTACCCTCTCTCTCAGCCTGTTGCATATAATTAGATGAGGTGAAGCCAGACTAGACCCTGTGCCTCATCTGGATAATTTTTTTAAAGGACCCCAGGACTCATGAGAAGAACAGCTAGTTCCAGTCATGAGTGGGGGGCTAATTAGCACATGAATCCTTTGTGGGGTTGGTATCTGGAGTATACACACATGCTAAACAGTGCTGAGCTGTGGTCATCATAGTTTGAAATACTGTTAGCTCTGTTGGGGTCCAGCTCAACTATATGGTAAATCATGAGATTTTTTGCTTTAAACTAATAGTTTGCATAGTTTGTGTTCCATTTAAGTAGGTACAAAGGCACTGCTTTGAAGTATGTTTGTGGTATACCTGTGTTAAAATTTGCATCAGTTTAAAGAATAGGTAAAATTTATCAATTCATAGAATCATAGATCCTAATGTCTAACCCAGGGTCAATGAAAGTCTGGCCTATGGGCTGGATCAGGCCTGCAGTAGACTCCATTTCCCAGAAGTCCCTCCCCACATTGCTGCAGCCAGTTTCCATGCAGACCCCTGGAGTGGCAGAGCCATGATAGCATAAAGCCAGGGTTTCCATGGAGACTGGCCCCAGAAGCTCTGGCAGGGTGCGTGGCTGGGCAGGGAGCTGCTCCAGGGCCAAGATCTTGTGGCAGGTTCCAGAGCTGGGGCAGGGCTTCTGATCTGTTGCCTTTATGCCTCAGGCAGGGCCATGCAGCCAGTGGATTGTAGCTCTGTACCACACTGTCACTGCTGCAAGATCCCAGCCCCAAAGCAGCTCCCCACCCAGACCTCCAATAATTAGATTCTATACCTGGAAAATTATAACAAATGTATATATTTTTCATGTATAGAATCTAATTATTGAGGGGGGTTGTCTTATATTCAGGGGCATCTTATATCTGGGCAAATGTGGCATTTCTGAAGTATTATGATTCATAATTTATAGCCTTTGTTTTATTTTTTTCCCATTAGCTGACATTTGAAACCAGTTCTGCTTTTTATATGATCATGAAATTTCGATGCACAGCAGTCATTTAATTATTAAACCGGATTAGTTTTTTAAAAGCCTAGAGATAAAACAGCTTAGAGACTGTTTTATAGTTTTAATACTGTATTTTAGTGCTCCCTGAGCTCACTTAATGTGGCTACAACCATAATTCCCATCTTTTATTTCCCAAAGGAAAAAAAAATATTAAATAGATTTGCTCATTTTTATTCCATCTGATATATTCAATATGCATATTTTATTAAGTATTAAATCCACAATCAAAGCTAATGTCCTTCAATTGACTAAGGGACAATCAACAGCTGAAAATATGCTTTCAGTGCATTGTGAGAGAGACGTTTGTATTTTTTCCTTTATTTTTTTTGTGTGTTTCTATATTCATGCATGTCACACACACACACAGAACAGATACATCACATGTATAAATATATGTGATGTATATTAGGTCTGTGTGAAGTGACTAGTATTCATTTTGGATTCAGATTCAGCCGATTCAGGGGACAGTGATTCGATCTGGTGATTTAAATCACTGTCCCAAATCGATTTGACCCAATTTAATTTGAAGATTCAGCCACCGCCAAATTGGCTATATCTCTAAATTAAATGCTCCCCATCCCACACCCAATCTCCTAGCCCCATCAATGGCTGCCCACCCTGCCACAGCTTGCCGGCACTTTCTTTTTTGTCTTTTGGGTTCAGCTCCCTGAGACAGTGAGCAGGGACTGTCTAAATCTCCGAAGCTCTCCAAATCTTTTCTGAATCAGGCCTAATCTCCTCTGAATCAAATCAGTACCCAAAGCTTTGGACAGTTCTAATGTATATGCTGTGTGTGTGTGTGTGTGTGTGTGTGTGTGTGTGTGTGTAATATGCACACACAAAATGTCATATTAACAATATGTCAATATGACATTTTGTGTGTGCATTTGTGTGTGTGCATATATATTACACACACACACACATACACACACAGTGTGTGCATGCACAGACATATATATATATATAGGAACATTTTATTAAAATGTGCCTGAATCAGTATTTATTCTCTGCAGGGAGTTGGCTGTAATGAAAGTGCCTAGCTAACTTGATCCATGCTATTTTATAAATAATAAGGAATATAAATGAGGTCCAGGTGACATTAAAATGCGTTTTTGCAGTCCAGTTGGAATACTTTTTCCTCTTGACTTCACATTGAAATCATAGTCCATTGGTTCACAATTTAATGGTCCAATGTCTCTTTGCTCTTTCTCAGTTGTCAGGCCAGTAATACCCAACCTTGGAAGACTTAAAGCTATAATCCTACATGACTCATAGCTCTTAATATTTCAGTTCACAAACTCACAGTTTCTGATCTTTGCCAGATGGACTCTCACCAGAACAAACTCAACACAGCATTCCTATTTTTGTTTCACCAGTTTTCTATAGTAGCTAAACCTGGGTGAACAGTTTCTGTTCACAGACTAGTCAGTCAAAATAATATTGATATTTTTTTCAAACATATTTGCATTTGTTTTCTAAACACTTTCTGCACATGTGTGCTGTTTTGAACTATTTCTCCAATCATCCAGTATTTATTTTGCATTATATTTGTTTTATTCTTTGTTAGTCTCTCTTCCTTACAAAAGGTACATTTTTTGCTCTTTAACAATAGGGTCTTCTTTTTAGATTGAATGAATCAGATTCAGAAAAGGACACTTATGTGACTAAGGTGGAATTTTGGCAGAACTTACCCAAAACACAAAATCAGAACCTCATTTCATCTGTTGCCTGGCCCTTGTGATAGCTATACTTCACAGTTGTTTGGCCTTTAACCTTATGGTTCTCCATATACCTAATATGCTGCTTCTGCATACACCAGCAGAAACACTGCCTTGATGGGGCTGATCTTAGTCAATATTCACAAACTATTATTGATCTGTAGATTTCCTGAGGGCCTCAGCCTGCAGAAAAGGACAGCACCAAAGGTCATCTACAGCTTATATACCACACAAAAAATAGTAATGATTTTCACTTATCTTTAAAACAAGACCGGGGTGGAAAGAAAGAAAGTCTTCCGCTGTTCTTTAAAAATAGCTTCCAGGTAAATCACACACCAGGAAGTAGGAGAGTAGGATTTCAGTGACCATTTATGGAAAGTTTAAAGTTTTGGTTGAAGCTCCTCAATAAAAAGAGAAAATTAAATTTTGTTTTTCAACTGACTGGGTGAGCAAACTAACCAAATAAATAATGGACCACAGTCTTCTGTAGCTATACTTTAAAAACATGGCCTTATTGTTGTTTGAAAGAACAATGGTATCTAGCATAAGGAAAAGAATCAGTGATGTATATCTCCATTTTACAGCTATATCCTATATAATTGCAAAATGAGGTAACTAAGCTCTGGAGAGGGGTAGGATTTACTGTCTTTATTTTTTATTGTTTAGTTCTAGGGACCTTTCTACTCAGCGTGTGAATTGTTTGCTATACCACTAGAGACTTATCACCTTGCCCAATACAGAGATGCTATACATCTAATATAAGATTCTGCATTATATACTGTGGGCCATCCACCCAAATGCTAGATATTATAGCTTTTAGGTGCCTAAGTTTTAAATATAACTGCAAGCTCTCAAGGGCAGGAACTGCCATTTGTATAACACTATTATCCTCATAAAGCATCTTTAAAGGCGTTCTTAGTTAACTTCTAGACTACAGGTGGGGGAATATAGAACTAGACATTTTCAAAGATAGATAGATTAGTAAATAAATGAATAAACAAAACTCCACTGCAGCTGATCACCAAGCTGGGGGGGCGGGGGTGCGCCCCCCCACCCCCCGCATGCTCCCCGGTAGCCCCAGAAGTGGACCAGGAGTACTTCCGGGCCACTTCCGGGTTTGCTGCCAAGCACATGGAAGGCCCCCACTACATTTCTGTGGAACACTCCATCTGCCCCAGCATCGCAGCATTCACAAGCCGCACTGATACCTCAAGGTATGTAGAAAAACATTTAAAGCTGTGTCTATGTCTGAATCGCTGACTCTCTGAATCAGCATCGAATATTCAGGTTTAGATTCAGCTGAATCAAACCAGGCACAGTGATCCAAATCAATTAATCGAATCACTGTCCCTGATTCAGGCCAAATCTGAATCCAAATCAAATAGGGTCTGCTTCGCACACCCCTAAGAGATATATCTATATAGTGGTGTTTCATTTTGATCACAGAATAATGTGGATTTGGGGTTACTTTTTTTAACCTGAAAATTGGGGATTTTTTTTTTTAAATCAGCGAAAACCAAGATCCCTTGTGATCAGAATCCTTTTCAGCCTGAGGCATATATCCAATATCCTTACTGCTGGCAAGGATGTTTTCTGGGCCCATTTTGTGCCTTTATTTCTGTTTCCAACCCCAGTACTGTTTCTGTATTAAATATAAAAGGCAGAAACAACACTAGGGAAGAAGCAAGGGTGAGACCCCAAAGCACTCCCCCTTCAGTGGCAGGGCCCATCTCACTGAACCGGAGTGAAGTAATCACTCAAAACAGTTAGAAAACTTCAAAGTTGCAGTGTAAAAAAACTTTAAGAAAAATAATGTCAGTTCAATCACACAAAAATAGATTTCCATGCTCTTGCTAATTATATATTTCAGATTCACAGAACAGGAATTTGACTTGTAAAATCTCTATCAAAAGTACAGTGTTTCAGCGCAGCCTTTGTTTTGTGCCTACACATGTAAGCACACACAATTTTTCCCCTAACATTTTATTCAAACATGTTTTTATTTATTTAATATGGTACAGGCCACATTATTATCAGCTGTGGAAAAATAGTTTATGGTTAGGTTCTCTTTTGATTAGTTGACTAAGGGGTAGAGGTACACTGATATATTGGTTGCATATCAGATTGGAACCAATAAAAGGAAATTTACTTTATTGGCTATTGGCTTTTATTGGTTGGCCAATAATATTCACCCATAAATATAAATAATTATGCCTTCTGGTCAGCACCTCTGAACTCCATGTGTATGTGCACAGCTGCATGCATACATGTGGCCAGGAACACAGTCAGGCAGCATAGAAAGCAGTTCCCTGAAGGTACGTCTGTAGAGAGGAAGGGGCATAGGGGAGGGAAGGGACATGTGGGCATAGACTGAGGCCCCCATGGTGAAGGAGGGAGTGGGGCAGGAGCAGGTGCAGGGGCTGGGGGTGTGCCCAGCTAGGGTGGTGATTGGGATCCAGGCCCAGGGCAGGGAATGGGATGGAGTTATGGGTGGCTCATTCATGGGGCATTAGGGGAGCAGCTCCTTGCCACTGTGCACACCCCCCAGGTGAGGCATGAGGGGGAGTGTGTCCCCACAGATTTGTGCTTGGGGTGGATGTGGGCTGCTCATTGTGGGCTCAGGGCTCTCTGTTCTGCTGTCTTTACCCTTGGAGCCCTGTGCCAGCCATATGCCCCCTGTCCAACCGGTAGCAGTGGGTGCAGTGAGTTGGGCCTCTCGCTGCCAAGCGGGCAGGGGATGTGCAGCCAGCATGGGGCTCCTGGGGCAAAGACAGCCAAGTGGAAAGCCCTGAGCCTACAGTAGGCAGTGTACATCTGCCCTCACCCTGCTCGGTTTTTATCTTGTTAAAAGTGTCCCCGCATCCCACCCCCACTGGCTCCAGGTCCTATTCACCACACTGGCTGGGCAGTGCCCCAAGCCCCAGCCCCAGCCCCAGCCCCTGCCCCTGCCCCATTCCCTCCCTCACTGTGGGGGCTTCGATCTGCTTCACCATGCCCCTTCCCTCCCCCATGCCCTTTTCCCTCGACAGACTTACCTTCAGGTGGTGCTATTCTCCACCATGCCCACTGCATTCCTGTAAATTGGTTATTGGATTGGTGTTGGCTGTTATGGATGGTTAATAATCAGCTGTCAGTATTGACCAAGAAAATCCTTATTGGTGCACCCTTAGTAAAGGGCATTATGTGTCTCAGCCTAATTCTATTTCAGTCTGCTCAACTTCCTGAAAATTGGGTAGGTCTTTCTCCTCACCACTTTATGTAACTATCTTAAGGTTAAGATAGTGGTGTATTGCAAAATAGATGAATTAATGGATTTTCAGGGGCTTGAACATTGTGAAATAGTCCACTTAAAAAATTTACTTAGATGCCTGTGGTGGGCCAGTAGGAGGTGCTCCTGCATTGAGGCACCCACCTCACTGCGCCCAACCACTTTCCAGGCTCTGAGTACCTCCCTGGGGGTGCCTCATGTCTGGCTGGCCCCCTTCCTGGAGCACGTCTGCTAGCCTGAGGGTTCCACTGCCACCACCCAAGGCTTTGGATTTAATTCAGGCTCTGTGCACCCTGAGAAACACAGGCCTAGTAGCCCTCAAAGGTACTTGATTCACTTCAAGAAGTTGGGATGCTTCCCTCAGTCGGAAGCACAAGTAGTGGTCTCCCTTAGTCAGCCAAACCAAGGGGACCCCAAAGCATAATCTAGACCCACTCCCAATAGGTCTCCCACACTAGGTACAAAGGAGACTTTTATTGGTTACAAAGGGTAGGGTTAGAATGGGGTACATCGTAGAGCAATATCAGAGAAATCCCATAGAGCAAACTCCCCTGGCTGGGTAGCCTTTTGATCACGCATCTGAGTTACTGCAAGCTATATATCTAATTAGATCTCGGTATCTTACTCACAAGTATCACCCAGAGGCAGTTGGAGATTCCCTCTGGAGGCAGGAAGTTCCTTGATAATGAGTTTTGAGAGACAGAGCAAGTTTCAGGTGGTGCAGCTCTTCTCTGTCTCTGAGTCACCTTCATGGCTGCTGCCCCCTCCTCCTGGGCAGTCCTTAACTTATATAGCCTTTGTGACCTCATTTACCTGGTACAATGGAGGCCAGCACCTGTTGGCTGTCAGCCAACCAATTTGAAATACATCACTAGTTTCTGGGCAGACTCTAGCCCACCAGGGAGGAAGCCCCTCACCCAGGTATGTGATACTAGTCATGTAGGCAGAGGGAGCAGGTTTGCCCCCTCCCTCAGAAATGTATCCAGCTCAGGTTACCTAAAGAGATGGGGTAAAGGTGTGTATCCTCTGCTGGGCCCATCCTAATCAAATTGTCACAAAGCTGGGTTTGGGGGGAGAAACAAAGGTGGCTTTCTGCCACAATGCCCAACAGGTTGACTAGAATCTGGCCCATAGACAAATCAAAACAGAACTATCATGAGAAACTAAATATAAAGTTTCCCAACCTAGTTGTGATCAGTTCAGTTTCTTGGCTGTGGACATTTTCAGACATGTATAAATGAAGTTAATGGGGACTTCTGTGCTAGCTTCCTGATCAGCTGTTTGCATATGTGCAAACATTCTCCACCTGACTGCACTCCTCTGCATTTCTTTCTTTTTCTCATGGTCTTGTGATGTGGTATTTAACAGAATTCACAGATATGTTGGAATATGACATGGCCACACCATCAGTACTTCTGCTATCACTTTCTTTGCACTTAAAATACTGTTATATGATTATACTTACTAGCATCAATAGAAAAGCATTATATATTCATTTATATAAGACAATCTAGCTACAGTAGGCTGGGTCATGATGTGTAAAAGGGGTATACATTCTCATGCAGGAGTTTATAAGCCTCTGAAATGACAGGAAATAGGGAAAACATTTCATTAGTGCATGTGGTTGACTAGTTTTTGTACCTTTCATTGAAGCATTTTTATATTGGCCATGTTGAATACAGCATTGTAAGTAGATAAAGTAAAGTTATAATCTAGTAAGTCATTTTTTCTAGTATAACTTTGTAAAGGAACATTTTTTTGTCATTTCAGAAATTGACTCATGTTTTTTAGCATAGCATTTCCACAAATGTCACATGATGAAACTCATTTTACAACAAATAATGCTTTCTACTTAGTTTCAAAGATATAAAAGCTACAAATTGTTCTCAGAAACTCCTTTAAAAGTGTTTACTGATACCTCTTTAACACTTACTGGCATTAGTTTCTGTAGTGCACTTAAATGTCTCCCAGCTAGTAGCTGAATAAATAAGAAGCACAGACAGTTTGAAGATTTTTAGATTTATATGTAAATTATATCTGTATTTTTTCTGAGCACCCACTCATGTTCATCTTACTTTTACTATTGCTATATGCTGTGAAGATGGAATATTTCAATTTCATGTATTTAGAGACTCTCTCATAGACTGTCACTTCATTTATGGTGCATCTGGGGCCAGATGCAATGTACAGAAATGTCTGGGTTCTGTGCTGAACTTCTTTGGAGATTTCAGAGAACAATCATATTTGGTTGAATCAAATATTTTATTTGTTAGCAAAATAACTGGAATTTTTTTTCAGCTAAGTGTTTTAAATGATAGTGAGGAAAAAACAATCTTATTATATTTTTTTAAAGACCAGCCTCTCTAATCAAAACATTATCTCATTTACTTTAACAACAGGCTCTCTCATCTTTGATGCACAATCCTCTCATAACCTTCCTTTCCTTTCTGGTGTCCTCGTAACAAGGCATTTAGCAGAATTTACAGATTTCATTAGAATCTGACAGGCCACACCATGAGTGAATCCGCTATAGACTCAAACTTGTGACCTCTGGGCTGCCAACTGTGTGCCTTAATCCCCGTGCCATCTGAACCCCCTCTCATGACAAAATTGGTGGCAATAAATATGAATGTAGATGCCCATAATGGTTATTTGTGCTTACTCGATTACCTTGTGTCACAATATGGCCTCTCCTGGGATAGCCATGATGTCCCTAGGGCATCGTGACTGTGCTGGCTCCACCCTACAGGTGTTTACTAATCTTCCTGCCATGTCTTGTTGGTTTAAAGGATGAATCAGGAGGTTGTCCTTGAGTTGCTGCTTGGTCACGGTCCTAACAGACTCCTCTAAACCCTGTGTGTTGTTGGATCCCTTACTGGATCCCACGCTCAGGAATTGCCTTACGATACCCCCAAGCCTTATGCATTAGATGTGTGGCTCCAAAACTGCCCCTTTACCATGCTCCGTGCCTCATAGATGCTATTCAGATGTTGTCTCTTGTGATGAGGCCTCTGTCTAGTTTGGCCTCTTGTTGTTATTGGACCCTTAGCCACAGTAACTGTGCCCTCTGGTGCTGGGGTCTCCTCACCCCCTGTCACTGCATCCTCTGGTGCTGGGGTCTCTGCAAGCCCTGTCTCTGCTCCTCATTGGTGCTGGGACTCTACACAGTAGTGTGCCCCAATGAGGCCTCCTTTTCAATAGCCTCATTCTGGTCCACCAGTTTAAAAACTACAACAGAAATATGAGCCCCTGAGCTATAACCTAATATGAGCAATAACACCAATGTCACCGGAGGCCGCACTCTACACCTTTAAGAGGGCCAGTTTCCCCTTAGCAACGTGTTCCTCCTATCTCCAGGTACTTTAGGAGCTCCTGGAGCCCATCAGTCTTACCCACAGCCAGAGAGGCAACCAAGCATCTCCATGGAGGTTCTCTGTTTAAACTCCTCCCACCCCCATGCCACAGCTGCTGCCAAACAACTGGTTGGCTCCAGCCCCAGCCCTGGGGCTTATGTGCCCAGGACCCTGCTTCCTTCTGGTCAGCTGACTGGGTGCAGGTGCTAGCTAATTCCCTCATTAACCTGCTGCCACAGTAACCTGCACCTGTGGGGTTTCTACCTGGCTCCTACAGCCCTCTCTCTAGGCGGTTTCTGCCCTTAATGTAGTAGGCACACCTTAGTGCTCTGTGACACCTTGCTATAAGGATGTCAATGTTGTAAGTCTTTAAATAGTTATTTTGGATTAAACTAATTAAACTTACTGAAGCTGGGTGCAATAATTTTCCAGGATTACTTGTGTATTGATCAAGCACAAGTCGTTAGTGCCATTTCTCTTGGCTGTGGTCAAGGTCTTGTCTGGGACACAGCGAGCAAATCTACATGTGCTATTAATGCAATACAATAAACGGTAGCGCAATTTACACCACAGTTTATTGCTCTTGGGTACACGGTTTATTGTTCTTGGACACACATGCACCCAGGACCACAGCACATTGAGCTAGGGTGTTGCACTCCCAGCTTGCAAGGGACCCAAGGAATCAGGTTGCCAGCCCAGAGCTGCTCCACCCCAGCCCAACATGCTGTGGAGTGGCTGGGTGGAGCACAAGGGTGTTCCAGTGTGGGGCTAGCTGGCAGGTAGTCACCATCTACTCATGGATTGCAGTGGAGTAAATAACTCCACTGTAGGATAGTACTTGTGTTGGGTAGTACTAACCTACGGCAGAGTTAATTAATTTACTCCAGTCTAATAGAGGTGCATGTGTAATGGTGACACTTTACTGGGTGAATCTACATAAGATGCTTACTGCACATTAGCCTAATAACACAACAGCATGTTAATTAAACTTACTGCTGTAACAGTGTATCATGGCAACAACTGTGCTAATAGCCTACTGTGCAGAGTTATTAAGCTAAAGCACAGTAAGCATCACTAAATAACTGTTCTCCAGTGCAACTGCACAATAAGTTTAGGTATTTTGAATTTAGTTACTACTTTATTAAGGCAGTACTAAACAAAATGTGCAGTATCTAAGGAGCATTAATGAACATGTAGACATGCCCATTGAGGAGCTAATTAGTCAACTCTGCAGTAAAGCACATGTGAAGATGTCCCTTGTATGGAAATACCCTTGGGCTAGGTACAGATATTGAAAAAGCCTGAGGTGAAATTGATCTACATTATGAGGCTTTCTGTAAGTGGCATAGTTTGCATCAATAGAGAACAGAATGCAAATTCTCCAGTGGGTGGGTGGTGAAGAGAAATCTTAGACCAAGTTCCACCACTTATAAATCAGTTGAAGTATGCCAAGCTTCTTCTGTATTATGGATATAGACCAGTTTTGTGTGTTAAACTTCTGTTCTATTACATGTATAAACTGGTTTCTGATTACTTTTACTGGTAAAAGTGTAATGTCTGTACCTGGCCTATATCTTCATTGAAAAGATACAATATACATTACTTAAGCACCAATGTTCTGCCACAAGAACGACATTTTGCTTGCCTCCTGATGTAATAGCAAGCCAAACAGCCTATTACTCAACAGAATGTTAGGCCTTTGTGCAGGCAGGCTCCAGAATTTTTTATCTTGGGGTAAAAAGAAAATATATAGATGTGCTCTTTTCTCCCAACAGCATGTGCCTATGCAGAGGCAATGACAAATTAACTTTCAACATTTGGAAATCTATTTAATATTAATCATTTTATTTTTATTATGTTTTTCTTGCAGATGTTGTATCATCCTTACCTCTTGTCTCCCCACAAACTATTGATTTATGCACTTGTTTTTATTCCTTCCTTTTCACCTAAATAATTACAAATAAACAATTCATTTCCTAATCTATTAGCTTCAATCTCTCTTACTGAGAGCTGCAAACATCTTTAGATCTCAGTTTATTGAAAGGGAAAAATCTGACTCTGATTGGCTCTATCATTAAAATCCAATCAGTTGAGATGTTTTGAGTGACATTTAGAACTACAAAGCAGCAGACATCCCTAGTGATGTCTCAGTTCCAGCTGTATATAGTTTTATAATAATCTGTGAGGAAAATCATTGCTCATCTTCAGTGTACTGCAGAGAAAGCAAGTTGAGGGATAAAAAAAGCATTGCAGTCTTTCCTATTATTTTAAGTGCCTTTGTAAATTATAATAAATTAAAATAATTTGTTTTTGTGAAATCCTGTATCACAAACAAAAATAGAAGTGAAAACTCAAGGGAAATACCTGCATGAGCATAAAATCTCTGATGGCATTAGAAATGAAATTGTTACTGATACCTGTTTTACATTACTCTAAGGTACATAATCATATTGGGCTTTTACAGATTTCATTTGAATCTCATTTTACAAACTGATGTAAATACTCTGGAAAATACTTTTCATCACTTCTTCTAAATGTGGGTGTATGTATTGCATGACCATCTCTTTGCAGTGTACCACCTCCAGCCAAAGTCTGCCTGCTTTATTTGTGGTGAGCAGTCAGATTAGACTGCTCAGCACAGGAGAGAAATTGACCTCAGGAGAGAAATTGTGACTAGGCATGTCTGCACAAGATGCTTTACCATGCAGTTGACTAACTGACTGCATGGTAAAGCATCACTGTCTATATGTGCCAATGCTTACTGTATTCTCAATTAGTCAACTGGGACAAAACAGGACAGGTCACACCTACCTCCCATCTGGGCAGGGAAGTCTCACTAGGCACAGGGTTTGTCCCCATGTTTACAGGATGGGATAGTTATGCAATAGCAGCTCTTAAACCCAGAGCACATGAGAACCCCTCCTGATGTGTACAAAGCCAAGAGACACCTGTCCCCTAGCCTTTTGCTCCCTGCCAGACCCTGGGTTAGCACCAAGGAGGAGCCTGGAGTTCCCCCTGGCTCCTGCAAGGAGACAAAGCAGGGTGGGAGCAAATCTGCTCCTAAGAAGGAGTATGTGTAGATGTGCTGCCCCAGTAGCCTTACTGCCCAGTATTCTTAGTGTGCAATAAACCTATTTTGAATTAATAGCATGTGTAGATATGCCTATTGAGTAGCACAATTTTGTCCTCCCACAGAGAAATCAGAAGGTAAATCAATGCTTTTGCATCCCCTGATGCCATGTTTTCTCAATATAATGGCACAGAAATCTTGTATTTCATATTTACATTACATGATTCTAACACAAAAATGATCAAAGCCTGAGGCTGACATCAATATAGAGCTCCACCACCATATACAAAGGATGACCTTTTATTCTGTGCAGCCACAAACACATGCTTTCACAGAAATGACAAGCTATGCTGCATTGTTCTAGGTATATCCAATAACAGAAGTTTAGCTTCTAAAATAAGCCCACAGGATGTTATGGATCTCTTACTTGCACATTTTTTATTTTGTTTGTTTCTTTGCTTGTTCTGATATCTGGTCCTTAATAAAGAGGAAGGTCTATTCTTGATTCCACCAGCAATTTTTTTTTGCCAGCTAAGATCACCCTGTACTGTCATTCACTTCTCTTGACTGAATCAGATGTACAACACAATTTATTTACAATAACAAAGTGTGTTTGTGGCTGGGCACCTTTGATGCTTGCCACTTTAAGAAGCTTAAGCAGGCCATGGGGCAGCCAGAAGGTTCAGTGCAGCATAACAATGCAGTCACATGACCACAGGAGGGACCCTGGATTGGAGGACGGGGCTGAGCAGCCTAAATATAAAACTTGACTTAGTAGGGCTATCTGAAACCTGTTGGGATTCTTCCCATGACTGGGCGGTACATATTGAGGGTTACAGGCTATACAGAAAGGAAAGGGTGGGGAAAAAAGGGGGAGGGGTTGCACTCTATGTCAATGAGCAATATACTTCAACCCTCATCAAGACAGAATCGAAGGAGGAGAAAGTAGAAGGATTGTGGGTTAAGTTACATGGGGGGCAAGGAGAAAGGGATTTGGTGGTAGGGGTCTGCTATAGACCCCCACACCAAGGGGAAGAACTAGATTCAGGGCTCCTGAGGCAGCTCTCAAAGGCCATAAAAACTAAGGAGGCAATAGTCATGGGGGACCTAAACTACCCAGACATCTGCTGGGAGACACAGACAGCAAAGTCCCACCATTCATGCATGTTCCTATCCTGCATACAGGACCTCCACCTGACGCAGGAGGTACACGGTCCCACTAGGGGGAATGCCTTACTGGATTTGGTATTGGCAACGGGGGATGATATGGTAGGGGACCTACAGAT
>NW_005841993.1:2582329-2582582 GCF_000455745.1 Alligator sinensis
GAGTAGGGTGAAAGTGCTAGACTGTAGGAAAGTTGATTTCAATGAACTCAGGCGATTAGTCAAGGATGCACTGCAGAGTAGGAGTTTTGAAGAGATGGGAGCCCAGGAAGGGTGGCTGTGCCTTAAGGAAATGATCCTTAGGGCACAGAGGGAGACGATCCCAATGTAAGGAAAAAGAGGGAAAGGGGCCAGGAGGCTTCCTTGGCTGACCAGAGAAATCCAGGGCAGCCTGCGGACTAAAAGGGGAGCATAT
>NW_005841993.1:2583683-2639239 GCF_000455745.1 Alligator sinensis
ACCTGCTTGGTGGAACGGAAGCGGAAAGGGATCTTGGAGTCCTAGTGGAGTCCAAGATGAACATGAGTCGGCAGTGTGACGAAGCCATCAGAAAAGCTAATGGCACTTTATCGTGCATCAGCAGATGCATGACAAACAGATCCAAGGAGGTGATACTTCCCCTCTATCAGGTGCTGGTCAGACTGCAGTTGGAATACTGCATGCAGTTTTGGGTGTCACACTTCAAGAGGGATGTGGATAACCTGGAGAGGGTCCACAGAAGGGCCACTCATATGGTTAAGGGCTTGCAGGCCAAGCCCTATGAGGAGAGACTGGGGCACCTGGACCTCTTCAGCCTCCCCAAGAGAAGGTTGAGAGGCAACCTTCTGGCTGCCTATAAGTTCATCACGGGGGCACAGAAGGGAATTGGTGAGGTTTTATTCACCAAGGCACCCCCGGGGGTTACAAGAAATAATGGCTGCAAGCTAGCAGAGAGCAGATTTAGACTAGACATTAGGAAGAACTTCTTCACAGTTAGAGTGGCCAAGGTCTGGAATGGGCTCCCAAGGGAGGTGGTGCTCTCCCCTACCCTGGGGGTCTTCAAGAGGAGGTTAGATATGCATCTAGCTGTCGTCATCTGAACCCAGCACTTTCCTGCCTATGCAGGGGGTCGGACTCAATGATCTATTGAGGTCCCTTCCGACCCTAGCATCTATGAATCTATGAATCTATGAAAGCCAGGGCCTCTGGGATGAGATCACAGTTGCTGAAGGGAGCCAGAGAGAGAACATTGATAGCTGGAGCTGTTGCTCCTGGAACACCTGGAAGTCAAGTAGGAATTATGGGGATGAAGAACATTTCTGTTCTTGGGAAGTGACCTAAAACTATACTCTGCTAGGGTAGGTTAGTGTGGTGGAGCTGCCTCTGGCAGGGTGGTCTGCAGGAAATGCTACACTAGTTGCCTCCCTAGTGAAAGGTGAGTATGGGGTGCCTTATAACCTCAGCCCCCACAACCTGGTGGGTAACCCCATAACAGGGACAAGCTGGTCCAGGCATGTTGATAGATACCTGAGGCCTGAGTTGGCTGTAGGCTGAGTTGAGGGCCCAGGTAGGTCAACAGACTCCTGAGGCCCAAGGGGTGTAAGGCCCTATACAGAGTACTGGCTCCAGGTTGGCGCAGAATAGTAGCCCCACTAAGGGGTTGGTGTTGTGGTCCCAGTAGGGGGACATGTGAGTGAACAGCTGAGCAGCAAGCCACATAGAGTAGGGCCTGCATGGGGGCCTGAAAGGCTGTGCATAGATTGGATAGAGTAGGGTCTGCACAAGCAGGCCTGAAGAGCTGCACAGGGGCTGCATAGAGTAGGGCCTGTGAGAGGGGCCTGAAGCACTGTGCATAGGCCAGCCCTAGTAGTTCGATATAGTGAGTCCTATGGAGGGGGCCATGAGTTGAGGCCCTATGGAGGGTGGGGCAAGTGACCAAGGTAAGTTTCCATATGCTTGAGGCTGTTTGGGCCAGAAGCTGAGTGTAGTCCAGCAATGGGGCTCAGGGAGTAATAGTGGTAGTGATTTTTGAATGCCATCTGCAAGGCATAGGACATGGTAAAGGGAAGGTCGGAGCTATGTATTATGCCCTTGGTATCGGGCATTAAATGGGCAGTTTCCTGCCTTACAAACAACACCTTATTAATTATATCAAAGGTATGGCAGATGAGTCAGGTGGGCAGACTGCCTGAGACAGGTGGGTGGGCCGACATTTTGAAAGGCCCTGAAACATCCTCCATCACAGTGTTGTAAGTGGGACATATATATAATATCCTATTTCTACTTTTACAGTGAGTAGAGAAAAATGTAGTTACTGTAGTAATATACCAAATGGCCCATTTCTAAAGTCCTGGTATAGAGAAAGATCTCTATGAAGCTTGTGGAAAACTTTGTCTGAACAAAGGTGCAAAATCAGGATCAAAATTTTTTGTGATAATGTAAGTAAATTACAACTCTAAATGTTGGCACTTGCATGCCCCCTATGGTCTATTTTGGCTGTTACCCCAGCACAAAAGGTTAATGATAAAATAACACAAGCAAAACTAAATATTACTACTTTTTAACAATCTTAATAAATAGTGATGATAGAATTTTATCTCGCCTTAGCAGTTAGTTTAGTAGTTAGTTGTCTCATTTTGTTGATTAATGAATTCTCCAATAAAAGGGAATCTATATTTTCACATTTGTTTTATTCAAAGCATGTGGTTGCTTTGTGCTGCAGTTTTAATATTGAAAAATACTTTTCATTTTTGCTCTATCTAGATAATGACTTTTTAGTGGTTCAATGTCTTAATTACTGTATGACTTCTACTTAAGGTATGTGTGTTCCATTGGTATAATAATGGGAGTATGCCATATATGCAAATTGGAACGCTAGTATAGTTGCTGTGTTTTTCACTATGGAAATTGTTTTTCTTTTATGCAGATCGGCATATTATTCAAAATAATGTTAACTTTGGTTCATACCAATAAATGAGTGAAAATGGATCTGATCTATAATTGTTAAAAATTGGTAAGTGGTTCTCACCCTTGTTTGCACCAAGTAACATCTCTCTGCAAAAGTATTTGGATTACTTAAAATAAATAAATGAATAAATAAAGACTTAGGGACTGAAGGTCTACAAAGTGAGAGTAATTAAGCTGTCAGTACCTGGCCCAGAATATACTGATGTTTGCATAATTGTACTAATTTTTAATTTTTTTATAATTATTAAGAAAGGAAAAATCTAGTAGCATAACCTACATGCTCCACAGCAATTTGCCCTAGTAAATTATCCTAGTATGGTATATATCAGAATTTAGGTTCATGTATAGCTTTTTGATAAATGCCAAATGGTGGCATGCTGGGAGGTGTGCAACAAAATTGTTTAAAAAATAAATAAGTTGCTAGTCTGGGTTCTCCGGAGCAGCCACTGGTCAGCACTGTGGCAGGCACCAAGAGCAGAGTAAGGAGAACACAGGCAGGGATGCTATCTACATTCTGCTCACCCTACCCTCTGTCCCTGAGCTGTGCTCTCCAGCCCAGTCTGGCCCTGGAGGGAGCTGCAGGTGGGCAAGGCTAGGGCCCAGGCAGGCACTGCAGAGGGCTTCTGTGCTGGAGGTTCCTGGCTGGCTTGGGACCCGAGCACTGCCTACAGCAGCTGTTCCTGGGGCCCAGGTGGCTCCTGCGACCAGGTCCCATGGCTGGGCCCTTGCATCTGGGGTGGCTCCGCCCCACTCAGGCACTGCCCAGTGCACAGGGAGGCCAAACCCAGAGCCAGAAACCCCCTGAATCTAGCATCCTGCCCTGCCAGGCAATGTCTTTTAGGCAGGGTGGCTGTAGCCCATCCTCATGGAGCTGCGTGGGCTGGGCCGGACCCCACCTCGGGAGCCACTGGATGCCCCTGCCTGCATACCTACCCACCGTGGCCCAAGTCTGTGGAGCCCCTGGGTAGTCCTCACTTCCCACATGGCCCCCGCTCTCCTTCAGCTGCTGCCTTGCCAGCTTACCCTCGGTTCTTCCCCTCTCGCCTGCTTCTCCCAACGCCAAAGACCCTTTCCCAGAGGCATTTGAAGTTGAGAGGGTCTATCCCTCATGCCAGTCTTTCACTTCTACAGGGGTTGAGGTACCAGTGAGGCAGCTACCCCAAAACCTGGGCCTCTCTCCCTATCATTAACCTCCCCAGCCACATTTGACCTGTTTCTGCTTTCTTCACAGACTTTCTCATTGGAATCACCACCGCTCATCCTGGAGTCCTGCACAGGTTTGTCTGGGAAAACAGCACTCCTCCAAATGCTGTGCAGTGCAGCCAGACCAGCTGCCTCATCTCTGCGTGCCTACTGCTCCCCTCAAGGAGTCTTTCCAGATTCTGCCACCCCAGCACACCACAGTCTTCCCTTGAAAGCCCCCCTGACGCCGGCAATATCTCCGCCAGTCCACTGCACACCAATCTGGAGGGTGACGCTGTTCTGGAAATGCTGTGCCGGTACTGGCTTGCTGGTCTCGTGCATTACCTTTGCTGAGGTAGGTGGGAAGAATGGGTTATTCCCCTGGCTTTCTCTTCCTCTTTTACACTTTCTCTTTTTTTTCTCTCCTCACTATTTTTCACTTCACTCTCCTTTTTGTTCTTGTCTACTCTTTTTTCCTCTGCCCTCTTTTTTTTTCCCCTCTTCTCTTTTTTCTCTCTCCTTCTTTCTCTTTTTTCTCCACTCTGTTCTTCTCTTTTCTCTCTCTCCTCTTTTTTCTCTTTTCTTTCTTTACTTCTTTCTCTCTCTCTTTTTTTTCTCTCTCTTGTCTCTCGCTTTCCTTTTTTTCTGTTTTTTTCTCTCTCTTTTTCTTTTTTTCTCTTTCTCATTTTTTTCTCTCTCTCATTCCAACATGCTTAATAAAACATTTATTAGTATTAACTATATTAATATGCAATGCATCCTTCCATGTACCCTGATTTTGTTTTTCCGGCATGTTGGCAGTCTGACACCTTACAGGGTAGAATTTGTGGGGTGGGTTTCGGCCAAAAATGTTGCCTACCCTGGTATATAGAGTGCTGTCACTACCCTATAAAACAGGGGATCAGGAAAGCTGAGTTAGGGTCTTGTCTCATGGGACACTTAGTATATGTTAAATCTGAGGAATGCTATGAAGTATTAAAGTTAGAATATATTCTGAGCAGTAATGATTGCTATCATATGGTAATGTTTACTATGAATCCTACATGTGCAGCTCATGCTCTGCCACTAAAGGGCTGGTAAACAAACCTCCCAGCATGACATTCTGGAGCAATTTTTTTTCTTATTTTTCCAATAGAAGCAAAAACAGTGAAGCACAGACAAAAGCATTGATTGTCTGACCATCTCACTGAGAAACAGGCTTGCATTCCAATCCTTCCTTGACCTGGAACAGGATCTATAGTGCTTCCTTAACTGACTGTCCTAGCTGGGATTGAATTGACTCTTCAATGATTTCCTGAAGATGAGTGGCTGAACCAATCAAATGCATTATTGTGACCTCTCTAATCCACATGTATTTCATGTTTTAGCAGGGAGGTATAATACCTGCATATTCTCTGGTTTCCTCAAGATCGTGTCACAGGGGAGTTTACTTCTGGCACTCCCACCAAAAAGAGTTCAGTTCTGCAGCTCTGCAGTGGAGTAAACTGCCCCCAAATGGCACCAAAAAGTTTAGTGTGCCTTTGGGACTCTGGCCCATTGTCTTAAACTCAATGACCTTCAAAACTGTGGATATAAGCTTAAATGTTTGACTCTGTAAATCCTACCTTATCCTAGAAACCATAACCAAAACCTAACTGATAATTGTTTATTCCTTTTATAGTCTGTTTCCTGGGTATATCAGAGACTACCCCCTCTTTGATTTCTGAGCCTTTAAATGACTAAACTGAGATGTTAGAACTTATGGTCCCCATATGTGCTAATGTCATTACTACTATCAAGATTTGAATAAAGAAGAATGCATGATTATGGAATTTACTCCTATTCATTTATTGGCAGAGACCAAAAAAGCTGTTCTTCAGGGAAATGTATGAAAGGGTTTGTATAGACTGGATAATGTGGGAGGTGGGGAATATAGAAGGGTTTGTTTTATGGATTCAGAATATATTTCTCCAGTTATATGAACTTATATCCTTTTTAAAATGTATTTTTAATCTATTGTTTAAAGAGTTAGACTGTGTATACATCTAGGGGATGGATTCTTTGTGTGGAGATCATAAAGGTGGTCAAAGGGAGTTACAAGTACCCTTTCCTTTTCACAGATAGGTATAAAAGAGTCCTCAGCCTTTCTTTTGCAACAGTGCAGAAAAGAAGCACTAGCCTGGTGTACAGGATAGGCATAGTTTTATTAACTAAAATACATTTCTAAAGATATTACGATAACCAGAGGAAGACAGGCTAAGTCTATTCCTTTGCAATGAATTTCACTGCTTTTTAAATTTATTTTAATGTTTTGTTATAATACCTATAGACAGAACTTAATGTCCTAAGAAAATTGTCTTATTATTAAATTCCGTAGCAAATAACTTTCTCTAGTATCATCAGCCTTGAAGTTAAAGTAATATAAAACATAGTTCATAGTGTTAAACTCTAGGGATCAGAGAACAGTTCAAATGAATTAAGAAGCAAAATCAACGTTCACCTAAAAATCCAATGTACCCAAACGGAAAAAAAAAATGAGGAAGAAAGGACTATAGGAGGGGACAGAAAGATGTTTTGTTAGAAATTGAAGAGGTGGTGAGGGAACATAGTTATTTGAGTAGTTCTGTAGGAATAGATAACCAGTTCAGAACTGGGAGTAGCAAAAGTTCAGAGTATAGATACATGACCTGATTCATGGAAATAATTAACAGAACATTTTCAGTTTGGGGATATAAGTCTATCTCGGGGTTTGGATAGCATTAGAGCACCATAATTTAGAGAGCCTGCTGTTTATTTCCTTTATTATACTTACTTGCTTTAATTATCCTTCTCTGTTTATTAATGATGAGACAGCTGTTTGCAATATTTTTATGTCAATAAAGCACAAAGTCTGTATGCTTCATGCTGATCCTTGTGTTTAATAAGCTTTCTAATGTCCAGGCCCCAGGTCATTTAACCAATCAATTAATTCAGTCAAGTTGTCATTAAAAGATAGCTTTTGGTTTAGGTCTTTTGTCATAGTTATGTTTGGAAGTGGAAGCAATAGCATTTCTGTTATTACTACAGTTATAGAGTGGTTGGTACATTGTTTGATGTAAGTATCTTTCCTTGATATCAGAAAGCACAAGCACCTGAATTAGGAAAGATAAATTGTTGTTGCTTCAAGTGTTGAAATGGGAAAACGCTTGTCAGCAGACTTCATCAAAGTCAACAGCAAAGAGTAAGTAAAAGTTGTAGTACTCAAACTGATAAAGCAGAAAGAAAGAAAAAAAATCCCCTGAATATTGTATCTTCTTCACCAAGCCACATAAGACTCCAGAAAATGTGAAAATTTTGATGTTTAACATGTCTAAATCATAAATAAAGAGCAAAACAGTTAAACAGATAATTATCTCCTATTAGGACATTATTTACCAGCAGGAAAATGGGATCTATAGATACATGATTACAAAATGTAAAGAATTCAGTAAATTCCAGTGTTAAAGAAAGGAAATTAAAAGGATTTTATTGGACATTACAAGAGATTTCTTGTTATTTATTTGCATAGAATAATGGAACCTCCTTCTGGTTTGCCTGTAGGCACTGGCAGAATTTAAGGGTATAATAATACATTTGTTTATATTTTATTAATATCTGCAGTCTATGGTCAGTTAAGACCCCTTTGGGTTAGGTGCTCTCCAGAATACTCATAAATAAATAAAGTATTAATACAGCCTACTATACTTTACATTCATATTATAGAAATTAAATATTTACATATCATAAAATACCAAATGTATTTATTGTATGTTGCGGTGCCTGCTCCAGAGTCTAAATGTTCTTATACATATAAAATTAGAATTTTCTGAATAATATTTAACCTTTTACAGTGTATACAGCCATTCACTGCACCCAGTCTCTGTTCTTGCAGCTTACTTTAACCTGCCTAAACATAAACTGGGAATGATGTGTACAGCCATTTGCTGCTCCCAAAAGATACATGGGGAAACCGGTGTAAGTAACAGGGGAGGGCCAGAGGGATCAGGTGGGGCAAGCAGGTCCATGGTGTGGATTGGTGAGTTTGGTGGAGGGAGTGGTTGGCAGGGTTGGGAGGGGCGGCATCAGGTCTATAGTAGGGTTGGTGAGTCTGCAGGTGGAGTTCCTACTTGTGGGATCAGATGGCAGGGCTAAACACAGCCCAGAGTTGTGGGGCTGGGAATAGAGCAGGTCCAGTTTTGGGTCAAGTGGCTGGGCTTTCCTAGCCCTGCAGCCACACTGCATATATTCACGAGATTGGGTTAACCCAATCTTGACCTAAATTAATACACCCCCTTAAGTTAATTAATTTAAATCAGGTGTGACATCTTTTGGGGGATTTATGCCCTCTGGATGCCTGTACAATTGACCATTTAGGTTGCCTTACCCCTGGTTAGATTGACATAAACCTAACTCCTTTGCCTACCCTGTATAATCAAACGTATGAGATTAAAAAAAACAAAACAAAAATGTGGCTTTACCTTATTTTCAGTTTAATTTTTAATGAAATATCTTATTTTTTTTTGTAATCCAATCTGTCTTCATAAACTCCTCTGAGCACTAAAGATTGTTTCTTCTCTCACCTTCCCCTCCAACCTTTCCCCACTGTCACAGGCTGGCTAGGTGCTGTGAGTGTATCAGCCATTAGGTTGCTGGGTTCGGGATCAAGGAGGTGAGTCAGGAGTGAAGTAAAGGCAAATTTACTTATAGCTTAGCATAGAACAGTTAACAGAAAGGTTTAATGTGACAAATAAATAGTACAATAATAAAGAGCTAATAGTAAATAATAACAACAGATAGACAAAATGACAAAGAGTTCCCACATGGGGTTGACAATTTATCGGCAGTCCCTCTATGCCAGGTGTGCGCCAAGTTGTTCCAGTGAAGTCAGGCGTCCCCAATCAACACTGTCCAAGGGGTCACCAGAAAGATCCCTTGGTCAGGATCTGGTCCTTGTTCACACTGGGAGCCGAGGTCCAGGCTTGGGACAGTGATGGTCCTTCTGTCCCGTCCTTCAAACTGGTTACTTCACATGCACATTCCTTTATGCCTTATTTTATGCTAATCTGTTGGCTTTAAAGCCACTCACAATCTTGCCCTATAGCTGTTACCCTATGGGATTAAAAGGTGTGAGAAATTATCATCAAAGGTTACTGCCCAAACTTGAGTTTACCCAATAAGCAAATTACACCACGTTACTTTGAGGTTTGAAATTAGCATACTCTGCCCAAGCTCGACCCCTTGGTTTCTTATTCCTTGCATTCCTTGGAATGTGCTAATTATATTAGGTGGTGAGATCTTGTTAAGGCTGATCTTTAAAAAACCTGTTAGATCAACTAATCTTATTTTTGGGACCCAGTCAATCCCATGATCAGTGCAAACAGTTAGAGTCAACACTTTGGCTAAATTGTGACAGACAAATTCCACTTGTGGGTTGCAAGCTTTGCATTAGCTAATCTTAACTGCTAGACAACTGCCTGGATGTCTTCAAAAGCATATATTTATTGCTCATGATAGTAACCCCTCTGGTTCTGGCCACCACACCCCACTGAGAATTTATTATGACACAGTCTTATACTAAGAAATCATGTTGCCTTCATGGACTTGCTTTTTTTTATTTTCTCTTTTTTGTGTTGCACCAACATATTATTGCACGAGCAGGGATCAGGTGATTGCTGTTAAAATATCAAGACAATTTACTATCATGATTTATTCTAGGTATCATAGGCAGGAGTTATGGCATTGCCTCCTGTGTAACTTCAGACTAGCAATGAGTTACTCTTTAATATTTTATTTTCTTAAATCTTAAAACCTGAAACTTGAGTGGTTATACTTTTCTACTTTTATAACTGTTTAAAACAAAGTCAGTATTCAGCTAAAAACATTTATATCAGTCTCATATAGTGTAAATAGTAATTGATTTAGCTTTGTTATAATTCTAAAAGTTGGATTTTTCATGGAAAAGGCCAATTCTGGCCTAAGAACTGTAACAATACAGAATGCCTATAATTATTGATAATTTGTAAACATGTTCATGGAAATGGCACTCCTGAGACTGTAGAACAGAGTCTGTCTTTCATTTCACTAATTCCTTTTGCCTGGAGAACTGCATTTTACACTAAAATCTTTGGTGGAGTTGAATTAAAGAATTGCCAAATGAAGACACAGGGCTAGATGATACTAGCTTAGCTTAGTTACAGCAATAGGCTACTTAACATCTTTAATATAAGAAAGACTGTGGGGTGAGACAGTGAACACAAGAACAATCTGAAAGGAATCATATATTTCATAGACATTAGGGGCTGGAAGGGACCTCATGAGATCATCAGGTTCAGTCCACTTAGCATAGCCAGGAAGTCAGCTGGGATCAAGTGAATCGTGGAAAGGGGGTGGGGGGGAAGGTATAACTTAACTCATAATGTGTAGGGTGAAAAGCATTATAAGTCTCCACAGGTTTCCACCTTCCTTGCTGACTATTCCATAAGGTGGGCACTTGCACCATGACTGGCATTTTTACTGAATATTAATATGGTTGTTTTGCTTTCTATCAAACTCGGAGCTTAATGCACTTCCTGGAGAAGAAGACTTGGAGACTTAGGTGGAATGTAGACACCTAACTTTTCAGACAAATATGCAGAGATGCCTAGGTTTAGAAAGTTATGAAATGCTACAGATAAAAATATAGGTAGAAAATGAATCTAGGCATCTAGTGGACTAGTCAGTGGAACAGGGGTATTCTTCTTGCAATTTAGGTGCTTATTTAACCAGTCCAATTTACTAGTCTAGGTATGGCCCCTTACTCTAAAGTCTTTGTGGATCTAGTCCCAAGAGTTTTTCCATTGATTTAAGAGCTTAACTTAGGCTTTTGCAATTGTTTTGAGTATCTGGAAACCTGTATATGTAGGAGATGGCACGGCTGTCAAAAGTTTTGTCAATATTTAATCACAGAACTGAATTAAGCATGACTTGCTGGATAGAGTCTCATTTGTTATTAGAGACAGCTAATATGTCTACTGAAATCCTAATTCTGTAAATATCTTCCTTAAAATAAATCATTAACTGAGGGCTTTGACTAAAGGTTCCAAACAAGAAGCTAATTAAACATTTTTCCTTCTATGTTAATTTGGACATCAGGTAAACTATCAATTGTACAGAATTTGGGTATGTCCTAGTTTTAGTCCTTTACAATGAATAGAATTATAATGCTGAAATGGGTTCATATAATGCCCCACTACTATTTGACTGAATCCAGATGAGTCTGCACTAAACATAATCTGCAGGAATACTCATCAAGGCTGTCAAATGCAACAAATAATAGTACTCTCATAATGGTTGATGAGGGCTGACTGGAGAAGCCAGATTTTAAAGACCTGTGATCTTCTCTAGCACCTTCATCAACAAAACAGAAATGCTATTCCTTTTTGTAATTAACATCTACGTTTTCAGTAAAAGTTACATAAGCAGAGAAATCCAGATCACCAGCCATTACTTTTTCATTAAAAATGTTACATTTGTCCATTTTAATAAAGGCCAGAGTAGTTCCCTGGTAACATTAGATCCTTTAAAAAAATCCTTCCTTACATGTTCCATGTATGATCAGATAAGAAAAGAAGAGAAAGGAAAACATAATGTAGGCTGTAGGACCATGAATGGAGATAGGAAATGTACTTACTAAGCAAATTCAATAAAAAATGCATTATAACTCCCAGTATGATCAGTCCTATGAGACTTTAATTTCCTGTTATATCTCAGGGCCAGTTCCACAAATTCTTGAACATATAATAAGTCCTAGAGTTCAACAGTATTACTCACAAGAAAAGAAAAGAACTCCTTGCATAGGTTG
This sequence comes from Alligator sinensis, assembly GCF_000455745.1. Classification (NCBI taxonomy): domain Eukaryota; kingdom Metazoa; phylum Chordata; order Crocodylia; family Alligatoridae; genus Alligator; species Alligator sinensis. The sequence continues at coordinate 2,595,190 of NW_005841993.1, forward strand.
AATCAAGTTCCAAATGCTAAAAAGATTTGGTTTCCAATTTTTTTGAAGTCTGGACATACAGTTTATGCTTCTTTTTTCCTATTAGAAAAGATCATAACTTGAAAAACTGCTGGGTCAAAGTCTCTTTTCTTCAATTTAAATGCTGACCTAACTATAAGATAGTTGGCAAATACTAGGGGAACAATTAAATGCTGATTTATACAGTGGCTTTAACCTGATGATTGTGTGTGACTATTTTTAATAACACAATATATTTTTCTACCAAGAAATGTTAGAAACAAGTCTGAGCAAGATGCTTACATAGACATCTGAAGAAGGAAAAAGAGTAGAGATTGAAGTCTCAGGGAAAGGAATTTAACATTTTGTTTTGAATTACTTAATTAAAGTGACTTTTAAAGTAAGAAATCAGTAATATCCTTTTATTCTACAATATGTGTTTTTTGAACTTGTTTATACTAGCCCATCAGGTCTTATTTTTCAGTAAATGAACAGCTTTAGTTAAGTATTTTCTTTTTTCAGCTGTGAAAATCCAAATGCCTCCAGATTGCATTATAATTTTAAGAAGTCAGTTTTCCAATTATGATTAATTGCTTTTTCTACTTGGTTTTTGAACTGTCTTCAAAACATTAGCAAATTTACTATTGAAAATAATGAAAGATTTCAGCTTAGAATAATAACTTTCCTAATATTGGGATGCCCTCTTAATATTACAGTAAAAAGAGAGCATGTGTGCAAGCCAAGTAAATCAAAGTAAATATTTAACCTTCTTAATACCATAGCTGTTTCCTGAAGAGTTTAGCAGGATGTTAGCCCATAAAGGCAAAATCATTAATAATATGCTAATTAAAGTCATGATAGCTTGGATTAATAGAAAATATTCCCTTATGAAAAGAAATATTGGACTGACATTTTTATCCTGTTTTTGTGGGGAAGGCTGTGCTCTCAAAGTGAAGTTAGATGTCAGAGCATATAAAACATCTCACTATGGCACTAGAGAAGTAAGTCTGAGCATGGCTCTAGAATCATGCCAAAGCCATGGTAATGAATAAAATAAGCAATGTGGGAGCTTGACAAAAAATGGGTTCCTGGATCTAGCTGCCCTATGTATGTATCTCCCAGTAACATACCTCAAACTCTGTAACAGGCTGTCTGAAACAGCTTCCTATCATGTGCACATAGTTCCAAACCATTACTTGAGTGACCAAATTTATTAGAAACTGTCTTTAAGACATGAGAACAGAGAAACACTTTTATTTTTCTTCACAACCTACTGAATGCATTCAAGGTTTGGGGGACTTCAGGTCTGTAAGCTGAACTCATGGGTTCCTAGTCCTGCATCATGTATCGAACACAGGCAGGGTAAGTACTTCTCACAGTCTGTATTTGGTTTCCCCAGAGAAGTTGGAAAGTAGTGATGCTACATATTACTATGTATAGGTGTGCTGATGTACATTTGATGTACATGTTCAAGTACATTTTTATACTAATAGGAGTTGGGGTTCCTGTCTATATCAGGGACTCTGTAACAGCATTTGAAAAGCACAATGCAATTTAACAGAACTGTTAAGTACCTTGGTAGAGGCTGGGTTTAGAGGGCATTTTCATGACCAAACTTCTCTTGATTCAATTCTGAACTATGCTAAATAGATGGGAATTAAACACAATTTTATGTCAGAAGCTTCACATCCATTAGGTGATTAGGGAACATGCCCATTCCCAGAAATCAGTGCAGAGGAATCAATTCTTAAGACAGGTTTACTGTGAGCATTGATCCTGAACATAGCAGCTGAACCATATTCAGCAATTGCTCAGCTGCACCCACAACAATATACAATAAGAGAAATTCAGCAATAAGCGGGGGGGGGGTTGTGTGCAAGGATCTTTTCTAACTGGAGGGGTCAGACAGGGGAGAGGTAAGCCTGAAGGGGGAAAACGGACCAAGCCAGAACATCTAGCAAGAGCAATAACCATCGTTGCCAAGACTGTACCCACATGATGAGTCAGCAAGGGCAGCTGGAGAGATAGGATGTGGGGCTGGGGACAGAGGCTTCACTAACTCTTGTCAGTGACAACCTCATGGTAGGGCTAGCCCAGATGATCTCTTGTTAGGCTAGAGAACCATCCTGTCAGGGGAAGGGGTGAACAGGGTCCCACGAAGCCCCATTGGATGCCAGCAGAATATGACCTACCATGAGTCACAATAGGATCTGGTACCCATGTTCATTATAGCTCTCTAGCCTAGAATGTTGAATCTATTACCATATCCATCCAGGGTTATCTTAGAGTGGGATTACCATTTTTACAGGGGTTTATGTGCCCTGATGGTCTGTTTAGTTATAGCTATGGGCAATTTCTGAACACTTACGCAATAAGTGTAATGTCTATACCTAGCCTGTATATTCTGTATATTTCACTGAGGATGGTGTCACACATTCAATTTAATTCTTACTAAGTGCAGTTAAAATGAAGTAGATACATGTTCAAACAGTTTAGTACATGTTGACCGTCCTCATGGTATTCCAAAGCTATTCTCTTTTAGGCCAGGGTTTTCTCCTAACATGTATTAATTTTAGTAAGTCCCTACTTTCCAATGATTTGCAACTGTTGGAGATGAATGTGTAACCCCAACAAATACTAACTTTAATACAACATTCTATATATAAAACTGAAAACTGGGGATTTTTTTAAAATCAGAAAAAAACAGGATCCCTTCTCATTTCACATCCAAATCAATGTAAAAAGAAACAGAATAATGTCATAAAAGGGCTAGTGGATTTTTTTACTTCAGCTCTGTAAATTTACAACAGCCTATTGTCAACCTCTGTTCAATATGACTAGAGAGTGTTTTCCTGTTGATTGCATTCTCATCTATGGAATCTGCTCCCTTAACATTGCAAGGTCTTCTGTTACAGCTGTACTGGAGCAAACTTTCCTTCACAAATTCAATTTATATTAGAATAAGCATAGCATATGGATCTAATTTTAGCAGAGGCTAGTTTAGCTCAATACCCATGATAGCACCCTCAGTGCTTATTTCATAAATAAAACATAAGAGTGCATCCAGATGAGCACGTTTGCAGCGCCACATACCACACAGTCTGGTGTTCTCCACACTACAAGGGCATTCTGCCCAAGCAGGCACTGCACTGGGTTTTTTTTCCATGGCTTTGTTGTTGTTGTTGGGTTTTTTTTTTTTTGTGGGGGGGGGAGGGAGGGGCGGGGTTGATCCCTGGATATCCAAGGGTCAAAAAATCTGCAGAAAAGAAAAAAAAATGGAGAGACATATGCTTGGCAAGTGCATGCTGCTGAAAAGTGGAGCCGGCCCTCCCAGAGCTGCACTCCGCTGCCAGCCAAGCTCCATGCAGCAGAATCACCACGGCTGCATCCCCAGGAGGCCCCCCAGAGCCCCAGGTAGGGCTGCTGGAGCCAGTACAGTGTTGGCCCCAGCCTCCCTCACCCCACCCAGGGTAACTTGTTGCACACCAAAGCATTTCCTGGGGACAAGAAATGTCAGTGCAAGGTGTGCCGCTGCTACTTGTCCCCAGGGGACCAAACTCGATGCATGTCTGGATGTGCCCTAAGAGTCCTATTCACTATAATGTGGTGTATTCACAATAAGTTACTCTGCCTCTCACACAATAACTTACAATATTATTAAGTGCCCAGTGATGTAGTCATTATTGACACAGGTAAGGGAGTGCTGTAGATACTTGAATACAGGCACATTCTCTCTTTTGGTTGTCCCTAACACTGTTCATGTGTTTTATATTATCGAGTCATTAGTTAAATGCCAGAAACAATCCTGGAAGAAAGAACTGATTCCTGCCCTGTACCCCAGTCATGACCAGTAGGTTGCCTGCTCTTCTGATCCTATGACTAAAGTTCTCTTGGCTTCCCAGTGGCTCACTTCAGCAGGAGTAATTGACAGCATGCTCATAGTATATAATATAGTACAGTAGTTACATCCTTCTCTTGGGAAGTGTGTGTTGTTCGTTTGAATGCTTTGGAGAAGATGGGCTTAGACTCCACTGCTGGGGGATGTATTATCGCTTGGCCATGTGACCAAAGACCAATACTTTTGACATGAACTCAATGCTATTCTTGTGAGTTCTTGTGATTTAGTCCAGGGGTGTCAAACTCATTGGGCCTTATGGGATAGATCCAGATGGCAGGTCTTCCCACAAGCCAGATAACTTGTGAGTGGTGGAAGTGACCTTAACCCCTATGGATGCAGGAGCTGTTTTAGTGCAGTTCTGGAACTCACTGTCAGTTAATTCCACTGTCATTTGCCTCCCTATTCCCTTGCTACCAATTGTTGTCACCAAGGGCAACAAAAAGTCCTAATTTTGGCAGTGGGTAAGGTGGGGGAAGGTGAGTGGTGTTAACTCCCTAGGAGTGGGTAAGTGGGGTAGGTGAATGGTTTAACTTTCTGGATTTGGGAGTTGCATTGAAACAATGGGGATTATAGCTACTGTGGGGCTCCAGGAGATGTGATGAAGAGCCTTGTGGACCAAATCCAGGCCACAAAGGTTGGTAATCCAGCACATGACTTCCCTGGTTTAGCCTGTACAGTGAAAGAGGCCTTTACGGTGACCTGAGTAATGTTTAGGTGCCTTCTAAGAACATTTTTAATCATAAGGGATCAAGTGTAAAAGTTAGCACCATGCAGCAACAAGGTACTCCACTGAATTGTCTTTCCATATGCCCAGAACCCTTGGTGTAGGTTCCAGTGTTTTCAATCCAAGGTAGAGGAACCTGATGAGTTTTATGGCAGTTGGCCATTTTGAATTGCCATTTGAAACTTAGATGACTAAACTTTATCTATATCCCATTTAGGTGCCTAAGGAACTATTTTGTATTCTGCCCTATGGGTACACATGCTATCAGTCTCAACAGGTGCAGCTGTTTCATTTGGCTTTTGATATCAACAGGAGGTTATTTTCCCCCTCTTATGGTACTTGAAGAGCTTGCTACAGTTGGTTGGTTTCACAAGATAAAATAAACTAGAAATCACTCTGCTGTTTCCCTTGTTTCTCTCATGGGCATGTCACAGCTAGTGTCTATCTAGCTTTTGTAACTCAGTCTCTCACTAAGTGATCATAAATGCACCAGAATGACATCAGATTGCTTGAAGCAGAGTTTTCTTTTTATTTCTAGTAGTCTCTCTGGGAGTTTTCTCCATGTTTATTATGCTGAAAAGCTTCAAGAGAGACATTTGTATGTCAACTATTCTAGCACTTGGCAATAAATGACCCTTCTGCTGATTTCCTTTGTTCACTAGTATCATCAGTTCTGAAGTAACCTATTATTGCTGGTTGGCTTTCATATTGTTTAAATGTCTGCTGACAGTCAAAGAAAATAGTTCTGTTATGCTACTCCAGTTTATTCAACACAGCTGAAGTTTTCTGAGTTTTAAAAGAAAAAGCTGCAAATTTCAGGCTTGCATATATTGTTTCGTGAAACATATGGAAAATGTTAGCCATCTTTTCCTATCCTCTGACTAATCACTGGACTAAACAAATTATAATCATGTTACTCTTTATAATATCATAGGAGTCAAATTAATCTGACAGAGGTGAAAATATAATTTTCAATTATGGTCAGTTGAGGAATTTGCCTCATCCATAGCAATGGTGTCACTGATATTAGCCGGGGATTAAAACAGTATCATTTGACTAACATTTTCAAAAGTTTTGTAAGAAAGGAGCACTCAGATCTTTTTCTTTCCTAAAACAGCTCCTGGTTCCCCCTTCCTCTGCCTATTATCAGTGAAATAGTTGTTGTTGACATAAAACATCATCATCATCAGTGTTTGGAGCTGAAGTCAGAATTTGTTCCTTGTGCCAATGATCAAGGATGTCAGAAACAGGATGGCACCATGTAAGGATTAATGTGGATCAGTATTGGGAATATGCTGGCATAACTGTATTTTAAAACTAAAGTCTGACAAACTGGAATATTTTACTGGAATTTAAAGAGACCTTTTTATTCGTTGTAGGAATATTTAGCCTATTAAAATTAACACTAAGCCAGGTTTTCACAGGTCAACTTTTGCTTTCAGAACATGACTTACAGCATCTCTAACTAATCAACAAGTGTATTAATTAATCATGAGCAAAATAAGTATATCATCATCAGATCAAATTTAGACATCCCAAACATTCTTGGCATGCAGTGAATGCAAAACATGCTAGCAGTCTTGCAAGCCTTTAGCATTGGTTAATGGTGAGGATCACCAGCAACAGGAGTCAACAAGATTTCTTGAGGTATTTACTTAAAAGCATTAGGTATTCATTCTTTAATATGTTTGTGTTAATCATGCTTCAAGTAATTTTCCAAGGAGAAAGAATGCACTTATAGCATTTAATGAATTTTATTTCTTGGTTTTGGTTTGAGAAGGACTAGCAGCTGAGCATCAAAAGTAGTTGTTTAAAACTATTTTTAAGCCTAATCTACATGGACTTGCAAGGGAAGATTCTTGCACCTACCATGGGAACATAGGACTATCAGGAACCCCTTGTATAACTCAGAAAATGCCCACTTCAAACCCCCATCTTTTACTACACAAAACGATACCCAAATCGCCAAGAACAACCTATAATATACCACAGGGAGATAAGGGCACTGCCAATGTCTTGGCACTGCAATTATATATACAAACAGACAAATTAACTCAAGCAAAAAGAACAGAAGGATATATTACTTGCTCTGCAAAAACAGTAACTGATTTGCATGTCTGCTGCTATGATGCAATAAATGGAAAATAAACTGTATTATTCAAGGGTAAACTATCCTATTTGACTTTCACTTTTCACTTCCTGTGGAATAGCAGGAGAACCACAAACATTCAGTAAGCCTCATTACTCCATTGAATTAATATGTTCATCTGTCCATACCCTTAATTAAAATCCAAAATATCATTCTTTGAGTTCTTATTAGAAGGAACATATACTCGATTGAAACTTTCAGCTATGTTATTAAACAACAGTGTAAGAAATTCAACCTCTGAAATTAAATGTCACTTCTTTTCATCTTGGAAACTCTGGAAGTAAAGTAAGTCTGTCCCCATATTATGTTAAGCGAGTCTGTCCCCGTGTTAACACTTCTGGATTCTAGCAACTTTTGTGAATTCAGCCAGCTTTGAGTTGTGCATGTTGAGTTGATTTTTAAACTTGATTATCATCAGGTGACCCCCTTATTTCCATTAAGCACTAGCTAACTAAGTTCTCAGATTTTACCTCTGCTGATATCTAGTAGATAACAGTGTATAGTTTGGAACATATTTTTACTTTTTTCTTCTCAGAGGCATTTTATGTTTTATTCATTTCAGTAAGCAAAATTCTGTTTCCCTTTGTGAACCTGTAACAAGGAACCCCAACCCTGTTAGCTGCAATCCAAGGGAACAGGACTTTTGTAGCCAGGGGCAGCAGCAGAGCAGCAGCCAGTCCTAAGAAGAAAACAGACCCCAAGGCTGAGACCTGTTAAGGACCCTGGGAGAGTGTAGAGCAAGAACAGCCAAAGCTCACTAGACTGAATAGAGACAGCAGAGCTAAACTGCAGCAGACAGGGGCAGGTTGATTATTAGGCAGAGGAAAAAAAGAGAGCTGAAGCTGGGTAGGTGGAACCCTGAGCAAGAGTCTTGAGGCCTTAGGGGCCCAGTGTTGATTTTCAATGTAGAGGTTTACTATGAGGGACCACTAAGGGTCATCTGTGAGGCTCATGACTATACAGGTGGCTGGAAATCATGATTCTAGACCCTAAGGTAATCACAGCTCTCTTAAAGAGGTGAGTACACCCATAGGGAGAGGAGAGAGCCACCAAGCACCAAGAGTACACAGAACTTCTGTAGGCAGTCTCCCCTTTTATATAGCTAACAGCAAGTCATGGCAGGTGAGAGACAAAGGGCAGAGGAGGTTGGGAATCAATAACAGGCCAGTCTGGGCACTGGAGGCATCAGGCTCCCCAGAACCTCTCCCAGAACCCAAATAGCAGCTTCTGAGGAGTATAAGTGTTATTTTGGATACTTATGCACAGGCTATGATTCAATTACTTCTGCATTGTGGATGAATCAGTGTGTGCATGCAGACTTAGCATGTATAGGAGGCTATGCTTTCGATGGGAAAGTTTGTAGCTACATACTGTGCATAGATACTTGTGTCTAAGTAACAAAATCCTAATCAGCCATAAATCTTTGCCTAATACCCCTCTTGTGGTATGCTGTTACTGTGAATCAATAAAGGTCTTCAAGTTATCAGCAGGATATGATGTGATGGGGCAGATCTGTTATTTCCTGTGCAAGTGCCCTAACCTGTAACCTATTGCTCCTCCCCACCTTTGCATTTCCTGAATTTACAGTCATCTACGCATGTACATAACTGTGTCCTGTCTTTTCAGTGTCTAGCCTATTGCATGTGCTGTGTCTGCATGCATGCATGCTTATGCATCCACAGGACAAAGGGAGGGTGGCTAGAAAACTGCCATGTAGGTGCACAAAGGGAAATGGAATTTTGTCCCATGTTACTATATTCATCAAGACAATAATTTAGATTACTCCTTTGTGAGCAATCTCATTTAATATGAGAGTTAATAAAGAAATGGAGTTAAATAAAGATCAGATGTGTACATCTCTCAGTGCTCCTCTCCTGTTTTAAGTCATAGAATTCATTTTGGTAAACAATTATTTAGTAAAAATCCCATTTTTTTTTATATATCCTCAGTGTATTCTTTGATTACATATAACCAGAGATCCTGGTTTTCTGATTAAAAAAAAAATCCCCAGTTACTGGATTACAAAAAAATAACTCCAAATCCATATTTTTCTATGATTAAAATGAAACACAACTATATGTATATATCTATATATTAGTGGCATTTAATTTTAGTCATGGAAAAATGTGGATTTTGGGTTCCTTTAGTAAATCGAAAATTGGGCATTTTTTTTATCAGAGAAAACCAGGATCCCTGCATATAACACATTTCATTTTACATCCTTCAGCGATTATCACAGAATGACAGACATTATAATGCAAAACAAGACAGAATATTAAACTTTAGAGAAATATGCATCTGATTAAGCAGATACATGTTATAGTTTCTTATTTGAAGTGATACTCTGAGTATATCTATATGTCTAGACAATATTCTACCTATCTATATTTATATAAATTATACTTATCTTTGAGGACCAGGAGTTTTTTGACCCTTGGATTTTGAGTTTTCTAGGTTAGATGACAAGCTATTCCTAACTGGTATAAATTTACATTTTCATACTTTCTAAAACCTAATCAACTTTCAAAACACAATAGGAAACTGCGCATAAGGAAAAGGAAGTTACCCCTGTTTCTTGACCATCATCACATTCCTTGTAGCTTGAGGTAAGAAATGGGGGGATGAAGGAGAGAGAGAAATTCAATTGATATATAGTCATGGTTTTTGACTCATGAGTAAGAATTACTTGAAATAATTGTGTAAACTTTCCATTGGGGTAACAGAGATTTCAACTTGAATGTGAATTCCTTGATTAAGAAACCTAAAATGTATATTGTGCATTTTCTATTCTGGGAAAACAAGATGAAGTAAGTAAGCATAAATTAACCTTCTAACTTTGTCTATGTCCTTGATAAAGGACTTGAGTGATAGCTTCCCTTAGTTATGGCCCAAAAAGAACTGGAGTAGATATTTCACATAATTGTTTCTTGTGGGTATTTCAAAAGGTAACACTTTTCCAATCAACTGAAAGGTATAGTGCAGCCCTTTGAAGTAAAATTTGTGGCCAAAAGAACCCAACCCCGCCCCCTGCCTCCCCTAAACTAAGATGTTCGTCCTAATTTGACAACACCCTGCCAGCTACAGAGGTTACAAACCACCCAGACCCAAATGATTCAGGTTCTTCTGTAGTATTTTACAATATAGTGAATGTGTATTTGAAATCTATGCATTTAAAACTGAGCTACACACAGACCAAATTCAGAAGATTAATCTTGAAATTATACTGGTAGGAAACTTACTGGGGCTTTTTGTGTTTTTTAATAAAGGATTAGTTTCTGTGCAGTCTGCATATTATTGGCTGTATTGAGTTATATAAATACATCATGGGGGTCAGTTCTGATTTGTTGATTCATGGACCTTGCTTAATGCATAAACATCTTAAAGCAAGATTAAAAATTATGATAAATTGAGCCAAACAATGAAGACTCTAAGTAGACAATAAATAGTTGCAAAAAACCCCCTTTTTTATGAAAAGAGGAAGAAAATTATATTCTTTGAGTCCTGGTCATCAGCAGGGATCCTGGTTTTCTCTGATTTAAAAAAATCCCCAATGTTCAGTTAAAAAAAATAACCCTAAATCTACATTTTTCCCTGATTTAAAATGAAATATCGCTTATATATATATATACATATTTATATATATAGATATAGATATAGATATCTATATCTATATATATATACTAGATGCCCCATGCAGTGTTGCTTGTATGAAAAGCCAATGAGCCAATTTTTGCTTGACATCACATTTTATTACACTGCAATAGCTTCACAACACTTCCGCATACGCAAAATCCTGAAACATATCACACTTTTTTACTGTAAGAGCTTTACAACACTTCCGTAGACACAACATTCCTGGTTTTGTTACTCAAGTCAGCAGTCACTGCAAATCGGATGTTTTCTGGGTGGGAGATTCTGGAAGCAGCCATATATAGTTGTTCATGGGTGAAGACAGGATCCTGAAGGAACACTCCTACTCTTTTTAATGTTTGCCCCTGGGCTTTATTGATGGTCATGCTGAATGCCACCTGCACAGGCAATTGTCGACATGTTCATGTGAATGGAAATGTGTTGTCAGAAGGCTTCAATGCTATCCGAGGAATTAGTACTGTTCTTTCTGATGCAACATTTTTTGCTTCAAGTAGTCTGCTGTTGATCATGGATTGCACCAATTCCATTGCACAGACCATCTTTAGGGGAAAAGTTTTGCACAAGTATGATGAGCATCCCAGGCTTAAGGTGGAGCTGATGTGAAGGCAAACCTGACACCTCCATGGAATTCAGGTACTCAATTGTCACAGCCATAACACTTTCATCCTCTGAAAGAGAATTTCCACTTGTACAAATTCATTCTTGGCCTGGACATTTTGCCACAATAGCATTGTTGATCTCCTTTACAATGGAGTAATGTGGCTCCAAAACAGCTCTTTCAGATGCCCATCCTGGATTTGATTGATCAACTAGATAGTTGATAACTATCTAGTTGGAAATCCCTATCTCTATGTATCTCTATTTCTATCTCTATCTCCATTTCTATATATCTCTACACCCTGCTAGAACATTTGGTACCGTAATGGGCTGGAGTGTAATGCTGTACAGAAGCATGGCCAGGAGGCAGTGGCTTGCCCATGTGCACACATTGGTGAAGTCAGTTCTCTCACCCAACTCCCTCTCTGAACAATTTCATCTATCGCAGTGAGGCTTCATAATTACTAATGGAGACGGCATGCAATACGCATAATAGTGTGTGTGTGTGTGTGTGTGTGTGTGTGTGTGTGTGTGTGTGTGTGTGTGTAAGTTATGTAACTCCTATAGACTTAAATTGGAATGTCAGACCCTTTATGCCAGGGCTGTATTTAATTTTCAGTCAACATACAAGAGTGAAAATTGGTAACCCCCTGAAGCATTGGTAAATAAGAGTCTTTATGATCCTGTACAAGCCAAGCAACAAATGGAAGTCTGTTTACAAAGAACTGTAAAAAATCACAATAACTCAAATAGACTGTGAGTGCTTCAATATCACCAACTCTAGCAGTATAAACTTGGAACGCTACATTAATGAGAGACAGAAGAGACAAACCACATGAAAACAAGACAATATAAAATGGAAGTTCTATTACATAACTATTAACTCTGAAACAGTTGAATAATCTGAGGGAGGGTAAAATGGATTGTGATTATGTTTATACTATTGATATAAAAACTATATATGTACATATACATCTTAAAACATATACACATGTGCACACGTATATATTTTTCACTGTGTTATGTAAGAAAATATAGCATGGAAATAGTTGTAAATGTCACTTGTCTAGAAGTCCTGAACAGTAACTGTTGGTAAATGCTGAATTTTAATGAGGACTGTTTGTGTCCCTTGAGACACAATAATGACTGTAAAGCATCATCTCTAGTGTTTTACTTCTTGGAAAATATGACAACTGTTGTTACACCTAACAATGCAACGGTCTATACAAAGTGGGATTAGTTTTTTGGGGTCCCTTAGAAGATGCTAAAGTGCTTGCTCTGCATTCCTTTGATAGAAGAAAAGAGTAATACCTGCTGCCCTGCATTAATGGATGACTTGCACTAACTTAGCTTGGTTGTTTGCCCTACAATTCCCTTTGGCACAGGGTCAGGATTTGAACCACAGGAAGCTAATCTTGTCGAAGAAAATCTTTTGCAGGATTTTTTTTTTTAATAAATCCTTTTGAACCTACAGGTCACTTCAACATGGCTATTAAATTCGCTATAACCTCTTTCTAATTCATTTTGCTTCTATCAACAGTAGGCTGTCATCTTTCAGAACAGGGAATTCCCAAAATAGCACTGAATAGAGCTTATCTTGCTGAATACTTCAAGAGCCTAGAAAGTGACATGTTAAAAAAAAAATCTATGTAATTAAAGCAAATGAACTGGCACTTGGCACATCATCAAAAAGATGAGGACCATATAAATTGAGTATATGAAATACCTGGAAATCAGTGAGAAGCTGGATTAAATCTTGTGCAGGAAGACAGTATGAACACCTGCAGATGCAGAGGAATCCTAGAAGCAAGCATAAAATACAGTTCTATTAAGGATGAGATATGATTAGTTTTTCTTATGCTCTAATCCAACCCAGGAACTAATATTATTGTATCAAGAAAGCCAAAAAAGTGAAGATATATGTTAAAGGAAAGTTGCTGTAACATTCAATATGACACATTCGCATTTACAAATAGGTAGTACTTTTACCAGCGGCAATGATGTAATAGTGAAGTTGTAGATGGGGGATTTTGTGCACATATTTTAATGTATAAATGCTCTAGGCCAGATTCTAGCATTCAGATTGACACTGATCTGTGCCATACTGTACTTAAAATATGAGGGCACCTATATACATGCCCAATGCCTGCCCCAACATGTGTTAATTGGCACACATCAGAGCAGACTTGATTGATCGTGCTAATTAGCACACTCCAGCAGCCTTGGCATCATGGCATCATGTGTATTCAGCATCCCTGTGCTTCAAAATGGCAGCATCTAATGAGCTTTAGTTAAAGCACCCCCACTGCTATTTTGAAGCGCAGGGCACTGAATACATGACATGCTGTGGATACTTTTTAATTAGAGTGGCTCCTGAGACCTGCTTTAATTAAAGTGCACCTTCCCCTACCCCAGAGCATGTGTAAAGATTCCCTGAATGTTTAAGCTTAAGTCACCTAATATATTGTACATACCTAAGTGTCTATATTGCTACTTAACTGTAAGCTTCAAAGTATACAAATGTTAGCATAAGATCATTTCCCTTCTCTTTTTGATTGTAAACACCATTATCTACTAAAGAAATAAAACATAACAGCTACACTATAACAGATCAGGTCAAGAAGTGATGCTATTACTACCATAGCCCACTGATAATCTTAACATTCAGGGAAATCTCTAAGATGACTGAAAGTAGTTTTTTTTCATTACATCATAATAGCAGCATTTTAAGGGCAAATATCTCAGGACCTAGGTCCTGAGGAAAATGTTTAATACCCCCCGGGCACTATCATTGCCTGAACAAGGAATGTGTCTGGGTCTATATTACAGTCTACTACAAAATGTGTCACTTGAAGAGCAGTTTTATTTTACAGGAACTCATGGTTATTTTATTGAATTGGCCCGAGATAGGGTTGTACTGTCCGACTTCTGACGTTATCAGGAATTGTTCTGTAGAAAAAGCAAGACCTGTTACCACAGTCTTTTGTGCTGAGTTTGAACAGTGGCATTGGATGCAAAGCTTTTTGCATCAGCTGATGGCATAGTTCTATTTTTTTCCTTGCTCCAGTGCATTGCTTCTATTTTATTGTTAGGGCTTGGCCCAGTTAAGGTTACAGATATGGACACCGGGTACCTTCCCAACCCTGACTTTCAGTCACACGATCACTTGCCTAGTTCGCTGTAAAGATGTTCCTGACACTCGCTTGGCATGTCTTGATATTTTAGGATAATAACAATTGGGAGGTGGTAATTCTCATTGCCACTGGTTGACTATCACTGGAAACAGATTTCTTCTGGATCTCTGACCTCCCGTACACCCTGGCCTAGCACCACCCAGATATTATGCCGCCACTTGTTTATCTCGATCTTAACTGGCATCTCTTCTTTTTCTTTCACAGGCTTGTGTGCATCAAGACAACCATCTCAACAGAACTAAATTGGCACAGACTACTGGATTTCTTCAGTCTCAGGTAAGTCCCGCAGTTGGCCAGGAGAGAGCTTTTGTATATTCTTTCTCCCTGATGGGTAAGCCTTCTAATAAGATCAACAAAACAAAGTAGTTTAAGCAAACAAAAAGAACAGAAGCCCATCTCAGGTGATATACCCTCTCCCAGGGATATTGATCTGTCTGGGGGATTTTCCCCTTTAAATAGCTCAGGTTGGGTTTCTGCCCACTTGATGCAACACTCTGCTGGCCTGTGGAGATGAGGGCAAGGCAGGAAACACAGTCACAAATGTAAAGAAGATGAAAGTAATAAAAAGGAAAGTCAGTACCCTAAAAATTGGGGCTCAGCCGCTTTTCTTCAGGCTGGCCCTTTTGTGGCATCACTCCTTCTCCGCAAATGCCACTCCTTGGTGTCTCTCTCACCGGAGTCTCCCAGCCTAATTAAGCTCTTCTGAGCTTAATTGCCAGCTGTCCATCAGCTCAATGCTGCTGGGGTCAAACTGCCTTGATTCTCATGTCTCCCCACACTTCGGCTCCCTGCACTCCTTGCATGCCTTCCTTCTGGCTTCCTGGGGCCACTCTAGCCTCAGTAAGCAGCTGCTCTGGAACCATGGCTCCCAGAGCACTTGTCTCTCCTTTGCTGGCTCCTTGCTGCTGTTGGTAAGTATCTCTCTTCTTTCCTCTTCTTCACATCTATGTCTTGGTTTTCTATATTTCCTCTTATTTATTTGTTCCACGTCTTTGCTCACAGTTGGTTGTGGATTTTCTAGAGTGGAGGAAAAGGAGAATTCTGGGGATTTTTAAAATCTTAATAAAACTTTAATATAGAGAAAATAACAAAACAAGAATTTATAAAACAGTACAAAATTTTTAAAAAATCTTAGCAGAATTTGAATGGTAGGAAATTGAAAACAAAGCTCTATAGAGTGCTTTTCAATAATTCATAATTACTTACATGAAACTGCATCAACTAAGGTTAGGTGCCTAATTATGTTATCAACTTATATAAAAGAGAAGTTGTGGGCCCACCTTTATGTATATATGCAACTAAGCCACATGTGTTTACTAATAATCCTAAATTCTTAGATAAAATTCACCCAAATTATTCTTGGAATTGAATAATTGATTATAGAAATAAAGGAGAAAAATCTTACTTTACCGATACAAGAATTAAAGGCATTGCTTCCAAGAATACTTTAATGTATCAGCTTCATAAATACTGTTTTTCTGGAAGACCTTAAAGTTGCCTCTAGATTCAAAAGTACATGACACTGAAGATTACAGAAGAAGACAAGGTAGATGTGCACTTTTTAAATTAAGTAAATTACTTATATAGAGAGTACAAACTTTTTTGAATGCAAATTCACTTCATCAGATGCTATGAAAAGACAGCATAGTAGAGTGGTATATAAAGAGAGTGAGTATTTAGAAAATAAAAGATGAGAAGATAAGGGAGAAGGGAGGCAGTAAAGGGACAGTGTTGGGAAAGGCATACAAGCAAAGAAGCCAAAGGGGTCACAAAAACTTATCCAGCTAACAGAATAAGAGCCTTTAGTTCCTATTTGAACCATACTTAACACAATCCTGTTTGTGAATTAGTTCATGTTCCACAATATCCTGTTCAAACTGATTTTTAAAATGTTGCTGCCGGAGAACAGTAATCCTGAGGACTTTGTCTTTCTGTAGCTGATGTCAGATCAGGGTTCATTCATTCTTACCCACAGAAATTGCCCTGTCTGCCCAATGTAGATAGCAGATGGGCACTGCAAACAGGTGATGGCATATATGATGTTGGTAGAGTTGCACATAAATGAACCTTGGATATCATGTTTCTTGTTATTCAATCTCGTGGTAGGGTCTTTTTTGATGTGTGGGCACAGTAGGCATTTGGGTCTATTGCAAAGCCTCTACCTCAGTGAGAATGGGTTTTGGTCTGTAGTTTGAAACAAACTATAAGGTCAGGGGTCCAGAAAAAGCTTGAGGATAACAACCATTGTATATTGCTACACTGACCAAGAACATCTCCATCTCTCCACTATAAAGAAATTGTACCCTTTGTAAAACACCTGTATATATCCAGGAATGATATACCAGCTTCTCCCACTCAAATTACACTTATTAGGTTGGAATCTCATTGATGCTTCAATTACTGTAGGTGTGAGCTGCCCATTCTCTGTTTTTTCATCAAACAGCTTGATCTTGAAAATTATTTCAATCCTATCCTCTGTCTTGCTTCTCTTTCTCTCATCATACATATATCTTTTTCTTGAAAAAAAAATCAAATTTTTACTTGTTTTGTTTTATCTTTCTTTGTAAAAGAGAGCATTTAGCAAAATATAAATTGTTGGCCGTATCAGTGAAGTTATAGATTTTTTTTTCTAAAAAGAAAAAGTGTGTAGAATAGAGAAATAGCAATGGGGTCCCAACAGAATTAGTTGAACCAAGAAAAATGCTGAATTCAGTCAGATTCTCCTTTTTTCAAATGTTTGTTTTTCAGTTTAATTTGCATTCATTAGGCATTTGTTGCTTTGATGGTAACATCTATCATGCTTTCCCTGACACTAATGTCAGTATGTGAAACAAGAAAGAGAAAATTGTAAATAGATGAGACATATTAAAGATCAGTCGTATCAATGAGCCATTAGACCCCCCGTGAAAAAGAGGCAGTGCCACAGATAACAACAAAGTCAAGTCCAATCAATCTACTTCCATCTCTTGCTAGTCAGTAATGTCTGTTTTATTAGAAGTCTTTACTGGCTAACAATCACACTGCCTCCTGAGAAGAATTAAATATGTGCAAACAACCATGGTTCAGTCATTTCTAATTCTAGTTTGGTTTGATGCAAGGAAACAAGAACATTTCCCATTTGGGGCTTAATAATGTAAAAACTTACTACAGATAGTAAGTTGACTGGTTGGAAATTCTTTGATGGATTTTTGTTTTGTTTTGTTTTGTTTTGTTTTGTTTTGTTGGTTTGTCAGAGAACACATTCATTTGCATTACAAATTACTGCAGAGATGCTTTGCTTTCAAATGCAGTCAAACAAAAAGTAGGCAGGGCTCAGACTTAGGCCTCATACATTCAATTTCTCCTGGGAGAGTTGCTGCTTTCCCAGGAGAAACCATGAGTGTACAGATGTTCAGAGTTTTTCTTCTGAAGTACAAATGGCTGCTCCAGGAGAAAAATAACCTGGGAACAACTAGGGTTATATCATTCCCAGGAGAGTTTCTACTGGGAAAGCAAATGTCTATATATGCTGTGGCTTCTCTTAGAGGAGAACATAATCATCCAGAATTCCTCCATCCCCACCAAGCCTCACCCCGCAGAAGACAAGCGTGTCACTTACTGGACTCTGCTGCTCTTGCAGGGAGCAGAACATGCCCCTTTCATAATCTTCATATGGTACAGCAGTGAAACACAGGCTAACTATGGGCAGTTTGGGTCAGCCAATTAGAGCTGTTGTATGCACTACTACTATCAGGTAGACTAAGGGAGCCAGCAGAGTATACTGAACTGTGTGTACAGCCCACACTTCCCCCTCACCGCCCTCCTTCACCCACCACCAGCTTCACAGTGTCAGCATTGCAAACTCTCTGCTCTTCAGAGTCTGTGTTCAAATGTCTATACGAGTAGTTTTGGGTAAGTTTTTCAACCAGGAGAATAAACCTAGAAGAATTGTCTCAAATTATTCGAATGTTTGTTTGAAGCCCTAGGGTGTTTGTAGATGATACACGATTTCCTGTTTATGCTGCCGCAACTGCATTTGTGTTTACACAAGTGGGGGCACTACCGCCACAGCCCGCCAGGGGGTGGGGGCACTACTGCCACTGCTGGCCCACTGAGCAACCCTTGCAAAGCCAACAGGCCAAGGCACTCTAGAGAGCCCACCCCTGCCCCAGCTCTGGAATGCTCTGTGGGCAAGGTAGGGACCCCAAAGGAACACTTTCCTGCCTGTACACAAATGCCAGGAGCTTGACGAATAAACAGGAGGAACTTGGCCTCCTGCTCAACACAAATAAATATGATGTCATAGGGATAACAGAGACCTGGTGGGACTCCACCCATGACTGAGCCACAGGTATAGACAGCTATACCTTGTACAGGAGAGATTGTGTAGACAAAAGTGGCGGGGCTGTAGCTGCCTATGTCAAGGAAAGTTGCACGTCCCTGCAAGCTGACATTGGTACCCAGGGTGGACGCCTGGAGACCCTCTGGGTGAAGATCCATGGGGAACATGGCACAGGTGACACAATGGTGGGAGTCTATTACAGACCTCTTAACCAGGATCAAGAGCTTGACCAGGAGTTTGCCAGGGAATTGGATGAGGCTGCATGCTCCTGGTCCATGGTTTCATGGGAGACTTTAACTACCCAGACATCTCATGGAAAGAGAGCTCAGCCAAATCCGAACAGTCACCAAGTTTTCTCATGTGCGTGGATGACCTCTATCTGATGCAAGAAGTCTACAAGCCAAAGAGGGGTAAAGCACTGCTCGACCTGGTACTGGCAATGGGGGATGACCTTATCAGTGACCTAACAATCAAAGGGAAGCTGGGTGACAGTGACCATGAGCTGATCACCTTCACCATCTACTGTAAAGCTGGCAAGTCAGTCAGCAATATAGAAGTCCTTGACTTCAGGAAAGCTGACTTTGACAGCTGACCGGGGAAGGTCCTAGAAAAGATTATCAAAGAGACCATTCTCAACAGACTGGCTGATGACAAAATCCTGAGGGATAGCCAGCATGGGTTTGTTGCAGGTAGGTCTTGCTTGACCAATCTTATTTCCTTTTACAACCAGGTAACCTATCACCTGGAAAAGGGGGAAGAGATTGATATCATATATCTTGACTATAAAAAAGCCTTCGATCTGATATTCCATGATCACTTCTTGGCAAAACTGGCCAACTGTGGCCTCAGCTTGTCCATGATCCTCTGGCTGGACAATTGGCTATGTGGTCGGACCCAGAGAGTGGTCATTGATGGAAGTCAATCATCGTGGTGCTCTGTGACCAGTGGGGTCCCTCAAGGCTCTGTCCTTGGATCTATATTGTTTAACATCTTCATTAATGATATGGACATTGGTGTCAGAAGCGGACTGGCCAACTTTGCCAATGACACCAAACTTTGGGGTATAGCGTCCACACCAGAGGACAGGAGGACAATCCAGGTTGACCTCGACAGGCTCAAGAAATGGGCAGATGTGAACCTGATGGCATTTAACACTGAAAAATGCAAGGTTCTCCATCTTGGGAGGAAAAACCTGCAGCATGCTTATAGGCTCGGCAGTGCTACACTGGCTAGCACTTTGGGCGAAAGGAACTTGGGGGTCATGATTGACCACAAGATGAACGTGAGCCTTCAATGTGAAGCTGCAGGTAGTAAAGCAAGCAAAATGCTGGCTTGCATCCATAGATGCTTCTCGAGCAAATCCCAGGACATCATTCTCCCATTGTACTCGGCCTTGGTGAGGCCACAGCTGGAATACTGCATCCAGTTTTGGGCTCCACAATTCAAAAAGGACAGCCACGTGCATGATGAGAGGTCAGGAAAACAGACCTTATGATGAGAGGCTGAGAGGTATGGGACTCTTCAGCCTGGAAAAGCATAGGCTCAGGGGCGATCTGGTGGCCGCCTATAAGTTTATCAGGGGTGCTCATCAAGATCTGGGGGAATGTCTGTTCACCAGAGCGCCCCATGGGATGACAAGATCAAATGGTTACAAACTCCTCCATGACCGTTTCAGGCTGGACATAAGGAAGAACTTCTTTACTGTCTGAGCTCCCAAGGTTTGGAATAGACTGCCACCGGAGGTGGTTCAAGCACCTACTTTGAATGTCTTCAAGAGACATTTGGATGTCTATCTTGCTGGGATCCTATGACCCCTGCTGACTTCCTGCCCTTTGGGCAGGGGGCTGGATTCGATGATCTTCCAAGGTCCCTTCCAGCCCTAATGTCTATGAATCTATAAAAGTGGGATTTCCCACTGCTTTAAACGTCTTTTTGGTGACTTAGGCTAACACTGCTTTATGTTTTATTTTGTGGAATTGCCATTTACCCGGCTTTATCTATGCATTTGTGTCATCCAAACAGTAACTGACTCAAAGACTTTTAATAATTTACTTCTCCACCAGGTGGCGCTGTGCTATTTCTGTAGTGGACAGTAGGTGCCACTGCTATTTTCTTTTTCTTTTTTCCCTGTCCACCCATTCCTCCCACACACTGCCCCCACAACTGACTGCAGGCAGCTAGGACAAGGTGGAGCAAATTGAATGGAGGAGCAACCACAGCAGGGGCTGTGGGTCAGGACTCATGTAGCAGCAGAACAAGGGGATAAATGGGCTCAGCAAGTAAGGCCCCATGGCAGACTATCCATAGGTAGGAGGGGAGGATTTTTGTCCCTCTGCCTATGGTCAGGAGTGATGGGCACCAGCAGAGCTGGGGGGCTGGGGAGCTGGGGGCCTCCTGTGCTGCATACACATGTTTTTTTTTAAATTTCCTCCACTGATTCCTTCTCAACATGGGCACTGCTGTGTAGAACTACAGTTCCCAGAAGACCTAGTGGTGGCCATGTTGGGCCTGGAGTGTTTGGGGCATTGACAGGCATAGGCCGATTAATACCTGGGCCAGCTGGCAGTCTGTGTATGGTGAGGGGGGTGGGGTGTGTAGGTTGTAGTTGTATTGGTCTAAGGACATGGGAAGACAAGGTTCTTTGGGTAAATCCAATATCTTTTATTAAACCAACTAAGTAGTTGGAAAAAAAATTCTTAGCAAGCTTTTGGGTTTAATAACCCTTCATCAGGCAGAGGAAGTATTTGCAGTTGGTGTGTCCTCTTCCTGGATGGAATGAATAGTAAAAAAGCCAGAGGCTGGTTTTCATACAAGTTGAGTCAGTGAAAATGTAAATTGAGGAGTCAGTGGGTGAGAGACAGGCTGGGGGAGGGGGATGAATGTAGCAATTAAATAGTGGAGAGGTACCCAGGGAGTCATATTTTCATAGTTTCATAGTTGGTAGGGTCGGAAGGGACCTGAGCAGATCATCAAGTCTGACCCCCTGCCGTGGCAGGAAAAAGTACTGGGGTCAAACAACTCCAACAAGGTGTTCATCCAGCCTGCTTTTAAATACCCCCAGGGTCCCCATCCATGACCACTTCTCTTGGAAGCTGGTTCCAGATCCTAGCCACCCTGGCAGTGAAGTAGCGCCTCCTGATATCTAACCTGAATCTACCCTCTGCCAGCTTGTGACTGTTATTTCTTGTTACTCCTGGTAGTGCTCAGGGGAACAGGAACTCTCCCAATGCCTGCTGGTCCCCCCTGACTAGTTTGTAAATGGATACTAGATCCCCCCTCAGCCTTCTCTTGTGGAGGCTGAACAGGTTCAGGTCCCTTAACCTCTCCTCATAGGGCCTGCCCTGCTGACTCCTGATCACGAGGGTAGCCCTCCTCTGAACCCTCTCCATGTTGTCCACATCACTCCTGAAGTGTGACGCCCAGAACTGGATGCAGTACTCCAACTGTGGCCTGACCAGTGTCGCATAGAGGAGAAGGATCACCTCCTTGGACCTGCTCGAGATGCATCTGTGGATGCATGACAAGGTGTGGTTGGCCTTCCTGACCGCGTCCCCACACTGTCGGCCCATGTTCATTTTGGCATCAATAATGACTCCAAGATCCTTTTCTGCCTCTGCACTGATGAGAAGGGAGTTCCCCACCCTATAGATATGCTGCTGATTCTTCCTCCCCAGGTGTAGTACCTTGCACTTGTCAGTTGTGAAACCCATCCTGTTCTCATCTGCCCACCCCTGTAACCTGTCCAGGTCCAATTGTAGCCTATTCCTCCCTTCTAGCATGACCACTTCTCCCCACATCTTAGTGTCATGGGCAAATTTGAACAGGGTGCTTTTTACCCCCTCGTCCAAGTCGCTGATGAAGATGTTGAACAGTGCAGGCCTGAGGACTGAGCCCTGTGGAACCCCACTTCCCACCCTCATCCAGATTGAATAAGACCTGTTCATCACCACTCTCTCGGTGCAGCCCTCCAGCCAACTAGTGACCCATCTGACTATGTAGGTATTGGCAGCACAGTCCCCTAGTTTTTTAATGAGAATGGGGTGAGAGACAGTGTTGAAGGTCTTCCTAAAGTCCAGAAAGACTACATCCACTGCGACACCTGCATCTAAGGATTTTGTGACCTGGTCATAGAAGGCCACCAGGTTGGTTTGACAGGACCTGCCTCTAATGAGCCCATGTTGGTTGCCCCTAAGCATAATCTCCCCTGCTGACCCCTCGCAGACATGCACTAAGATAATTTTCTCAAAAAGCTTACCTAGGACCAAGGTAAGACTAACAGGCTTATAGTTTCCTGGGTCCTCCTTCCTCCCTTTTTTGAAAATGGGAACCACATTAGCCCTTCTCCAGTTCTTTGGCACAATGTCAGAGCACCATGAGTGTTCATAAAGCCATGCCAGGAGTCCCACAATGTATGACATTATAACCTGGTGCCAGATTATAATGTCATAAATCCAATATATATATTTAGTCCATGATTTTTTGTATCCAGGAGGTTGATGAAGTGAAGTTCATAGGTTTGTCTGTGATAAGTGTTTTATGAATTCCCTCTGAGGATTAGAACTGAGAGATTAGAGAGAGAGCGGTTTCCTTATTAGAAATGTGCCCCGCAGGTAATTGAGTGTTCTTGTCTTTATTTGATTGCAGGTTTTCTGTCCAAATGAACTTTGTTTGCCGTGTGTGTTTGTGTGTGTGTGTGTATTAGGCCATAGTGGGGGCAGGGAGCAGAGAAAAGAGGCAGGCATATGCCCCCCAGCCTGGCAGGGTCCACACAACCTCCCCTGGCAGCACTAGAAGGGGAAGGAGAGGGGGAAGGGGAAGGGGCCCTCTCCCCACCCCCCTGCAGCTCGGCTCCCATGGCAGGAGGGGGCCTCCAATTTTGTGCTTGCCCTAGGCCCCAGTACACCTTAATCCATCTTTGTGAATATAGCAGCAGTTGGAGTTAGAGAAGAGCACACTTTGGAGCTTGAAGTGGGGTCACAGACTTGAGCTCTGGGAAAAAAGCATTCGCTTGGGAAATCTCCACAGGGAGCTGAGCCCTCCAGAGGGAGCCTGACCACCTAGGCACCCAGCTAGGAACCAGAACCCTCTGGAGCAGGGGGTCAGGATCCCTGGGTTGGGGGCTACCTTGACAGGGTAGGCAGCTTGTCTAGGGGACTGGGGAGGTGGGGTGGGACCAGAGGCAGCTCCCTGGGCTACATAAGAGGCCTGAAGATTCAAGTATGCTAAACACCCGGTTTACTTAGAAGCCTAGCTTCAAATATTTTCACTTGGGAGATAGCTTTCACTATCCCATTCACTTAGCAGATAGCTTCAGATATCTTCATTTCTGAACAATGAAACTGTTATATGTTCAGGCCTGGGTGCAGGACAGGCCTGAGCCCCCATTTTATTGTTTTACAGCAGTTGTGTCTCAACACAGCTGTATTGCTGAGCCCTGCTATGTTTGGTTGTTGTATGCCTGGGCTTGGCACATTTTGTGTCTGGCATATGTTGCTTTTGTGGCTGTTTCCTGACCAATGCAGTGCGGTTGGTAGTCAGGCTCTTTTGCTGTTTGTCTGGCTCTTCTCTGAGTTCTCTTGCAGTTTTCCTTCCCCAGAAGAGCTGGGATTAAGAATAAAAACTTTGGGGTGTGAGTTGCTGAGAGCTACAGTTCACCCCTCAAGTCCACCATGCGGAGGTGAGAATCAGTGATAGTTTCACAGATAGCAACAAGGGGCCCTTTGCAACACAGAAGGACCTACACTGTCTAGCAGCCTCCTGCAGTGCAGGGGGCCCATGGAGCAGCTCATTGGATGCTCCAGTGTGGGCCTAGCCCATTGCTGAAGGGCAGGTATAGGGGTGCAGGCCCCTGAAACTACTCTTTTGTGGAGTCCCAAGTCCCAGACTGTCTGAGTATGGGTAAAGACCCCCCAAAGACCGTGCCACCTATAGACATTGTTTTGTAATGTATAGTGTTTTACAATTATAGTCAATGATTATTTTTGTTTTTCATTATGCTTTGTAATAAATCTGGGTCTCATGAATATACTGCTTGTGAGAAAAGGGTTATGGGTTTTATGAGAGACCCTAATAATCCAATTAGCGTTTCCCAGGTAAATTCTATTGCAGGCTTAAACCAAGGTAGAATATATTTAATGTCCCCAAACTTGAACCCAGCTCTTGTTGCTGCTTACAGGTGCTCAGTAGAAGGGTTAAATTTTGGGGATAGCATGGGCTGTGGGGTCCAGGGGAGGCTTTGCAGAGGCTGGGGGAGACAGTGGGTAGCTGGCACGTGGCCCTATTTCTCAGCATGGCTCACATCAGTGCCCTGCTGATGGGTGGAAGGGACATAACTATGCCACAGCCTCTGGGGAGGTCTGAAGCCCAGTCCTCTGGTGTGTGGGGGACGGGGGGCGGCTGTGAGGAATGATCCCTGTGGCTTGGCCTAGCCCTTCACAGCCCATCAGCACCAAGCCCCCCCTTTGTCAACTCCCCATCTGGCCATGCTGGGCCCCATGTGCACATGTACACAACCTGGGTATGTGTGGGCCCCAGGTGTGTGTGCCTGTCCTGGTGTGTATGTGCATGCTTCAGGCAGGGGAGCTGCCTGTGCTGTACATAAGAGCCCTCCCCTGCTGTTTCCTAGCCCAGGGGCAGCAGTGAGAAGCAAGGGAAGACACACACCTATTCACTTAGCCTCATGTTGCTGGGGACAAAGTTGCTGGTGGGGCTCCCCCGGTCATTACCAATATAGCAAAGTCTTCCGTCTGGGGTTCAAAGGGCCTTGTCTACCTTGACTGAGCAGGAGCAGAGCTGCAGGTGGACAGAAGGGCGTGTGGTTGGACTTGGACACCTCCATCCCAGCCTGCCTGAAGTAGACCAAAGCAGCTCTGGACCCCAGTGTAGCAGGAAGGGAAGGGAAGAGAAGGGAAGGGAGGTGGGGGCAGCAGGAGGTATGAAAGAGCCTAGAAGAGGCAGCAGTTGGCAGGACACAAGGTGACATATTGTACCAATCCACTGGGGACCCACACTGATTCATGCTTATCAGGGAGAGCAGATGAGTTTAACCCCTAAGGTGCCAGAGCATACACAGCCTGGCTGGTTTTACTGGAATCTGAATGACTGTCTGGAGGCCTGGACTGGGATCCCAGCCCCATCGGAGCAGCACAGGCACAGAGCAGGGCTACAGGGCCCATGCAGCTGAGACCCTCAAGCTAGAGATGGACAAATGCCAGGGGACTGAGATGAGGGGAGGTTAAGTGAGCTGCCCAAGGTCAAGAGGGCAGCCTGTGGTGGAGCTGTGATACTCTAGCCACTATACCACCCTGTCTCTCTGGGGCAGAAGAGGCCACTGGAGCTTGTGCCAGGTTATGGGGCAGGGCTGGTGCCATAAAGGACACTCAGAAAGGGGCAATTGTGCAGGGTTACCCCAGCCAGAAAGGCTCCTGAGGTCCCCAGGCTGTGGTGCTTGGGGTGCTGGCACAGGCAGAGGGTTTGGGGTAACATGGCTGCCACTGGGTATTCTGGGAACTGCAGTTCTACTTAGTGGTGGCCATATTAAAAGCGGACTGGGGGAGGAAATTTAAAAAACCTGTGTGGACACAGCACAGGGGACCTAGATTGGTATGCGGCTCCCCCTGCTGGAATTTGCTGGGAATAACACACGGGACTTAAATCACTCGGAAGTGCATGTCATGCAAACACAAATGTGACACACCAAATTAACTTAGGTTAAAATGTTTACGGCACGGTAAATTAATGAGTCTTAAACACTGTGTCATGTACAAACACCTTTAGAGTCCTCGAACCTGGAACTAGAACCTGAATCTTAAATGAGCTTCCTAACTCACAAGAGCAGTGGTTCTCAACCTTTCTAGAGTCAGGGCACTCCTTCATCTCTCTTTCTAATATGGCAGATCCACTATTGGTGCATGTGAACATGTTCTTGCTGAATTAGGACTATTATAAATGTAAAGCATGCATTAGCTGCATTGTGCTGAAGGCCTTCTTGGTCTGACTGCCTCCCCTCTCTCCCCCACACCAATGCTTTTTCCAAAACATAGGTGACTGGGTGAAAATCTACCACCTGCCTTTGTTTCTGGGTGAAGAATGGGACTGGAAGGGGGTGGAACAGGAAGGCTGTGGTCCATCCAGCTCCTGTCTGTTTTAGGCTGATCACAGCCTTACTGCAAGAGGAGTACACATGGGTCAGTTTTACCTTGGTCCTGTGGTGGTGGTGGTGCCTATGTTACAGCACCCATGAGCATCTCATCCCATTCTCATAAAGAAATTAAGAGGCTGTAACATAGATGTTTACACGGTTTGGTGGGTAGCAAATTGGCTTAGTGGTCACACCCAAAGATTGGTAGTAGATGGGTCGGTATCAACCTGGAAGGATGTGGGTAGTGGGATTCCGCAGGGTTCGGTTCTGGGACCTGTACTCTTCAATATCTTCATCAGTGACTTGGATGTGGGTGTGAAGTATACTTTGTCCAAGTTTGTGGATGATACTAAATTGTGGAACAAAGTGCACACTCCAGAGGGTAGGGAATGATTGCTGGCAGACCTGGACAGGTTAGAAAAGTTGGCAGTATACAATAGGATGCAGTACAACAAGGACAAGTGCAGCATGCTGCACCTAGGGTGCAAAAATATTAAGCACACCTACTGGCTGGAAAGTGACCCTCTCAGCAGTACAGAAGTGGAAAGGGATCTCAGCGTTATAGTGGACTCCAAGATGAACATGAGTCATCAGTGTGACAATCATCAGCAAAGCTAACTGCACTTTATCATGTATCAGCAGATGCATGACAAATAGAACAAAGGAGGTGATACTTCCCCTCTATGTGGCATTGCTCAGACTGCAGTTGGAGTACTGCATCCATTTTTGGGCACCGTACTTCAAGAAAGATGTTGATAGACTGAAGAGGGTCCAGAGGATGACCACTCATAAGTTTAGGACCTTACAGAACAAGCCCTATGCGGAGAGACTGAGGGACCTGGACCTCTTCAGCCTCCACAAGAAAAGGTTGAGAGGTGATCTTGTGGCCACCTACAAATTCATTAGGGGGACACAGCAAGGAATCAGAGATGCTGTATTCATCAGGGCATCTCTTGGGGTAACAAGGAACAATGGTCACAAACTGACAGAGAGCAGATTTAGGCTAGATATCAGGAAAAACTTCTTCATGGTAAGGGTGGCCAAAATTTGGAATGGGCTTCCAAGGGAGGTGGTGCTTTCCCTTACCTTGGGGGTCTTTAAAAGAAGGCTAGATAGAGATCTGGCTGGGGTCATCTGTCCCCAGCACCTTTTTCTGCCTAGGCAGGGGGTTGGACTTGATGATCTGTTCAGGTCCCTTCCAACCCTAGTATCTATGAAACTATGAGGGGGTTATGCAGCCACAGCTCTCTAGTAGGGAACCACTGTACTAGGATTTAAAGTCATTTTCATTTTTCATTTTAATTTTGTTGTTTATAATCTGCTGCATAATTAATATAAACAGCATAATGGCTCCAATTGGAATGATCCCTGGATTCCCACGTGGTCAAGTGCCTGGGGAATTAACCTGTGAGATGAGAGAACTGTGCTGATATCTTAGCTTTTGATCAGGAAGAAAAGGAATTTAAATCAGATTTTACCATTCTTTTATATAAATATCCTACCCACTGGGATAAGGAGCACCACCGCAATTTTTTTTTTTATTATCTAATTTTTTTTCCAGAAAAAAGACTCACCTGGATTAGGCATCAAATATATGAGAGATCTTACTAGGACAGTTTTAACAGAAAGGCTGATGGATATTTTTGGTTGTGTCTAACCTATGGCTTTTCCGTTACAGCACATTGCTGAAAAGAGAGAAATGTAGTAATGGCTCCAATTGGAATGATCCCTGGATTCCCACGTGGTCAAGTGCCTGGGGAATTAACCTGTGAGATGAGAGAACTGTGCTGATATCTTAGCTTTTGATCAGGAAGAAAAGGAATTTAAATCAGATTTTACCATTCTTTTATATAAATATCCTACCCACTTGGGATAAGGAGCACCACCGCAATTTTTTTTTTTATTATCTAATTTTTTTTCCAGAAAAAAGACTCACCTGGATTAGGCATCAAATATATGAGAGATCTTACTAGGACAGTTTTAACAGAAAGGCTGATGGATATTTTTGGTTGTGTCTAACCTATGGCTTGACAGTTACAGCACATTGCTGAAAAGAGAGAAATGTAGGTTCAACCCCCACTCTGGGTAAAGAGGGCCTAGAACATGGACTTGCCATGGCCACTTGGCATAATTACTAGCCTATTGGGCTATAAGGTAGAGGAACCCTTCTCCACCGGTGTCAATGAGAGATGAAGCAGCACTCTAGGGGATTCACAGGACTCAAATACAATGGAATAAATATTCACTTATATACTTAATATTTGGACTAAAATGTGGCCCTTAGTGGACATGTCTACACAAGACATGCTGCACAGTAAAGCATCACCATCTACACATGAATGGCAATTAAGATGCAGTAGACTAATTTACTGTGCTGCTGGATAGTCCTGTCAGGTACAAGTAGTATCTGGCAGCGCAGGCAATTACTGAGCTTAAATGCACGTGTATACAGTGACATTGGGATTAGTTTACTCCACTCAAATTAAACCAGAGTATATTTGGTTGCATGAACTGCATGTGTAGACATGCCCAATATGAAGTTCATGCTGTAGTGCATAACATCCTGATTTTTCCTAGCAGTTGATCAGGAGCAAATACATAAAAACGTTTAGACAAGTTATGTCAGAGTCAGGGGCTCAGGGATTTGGGAATAGCATCATACTAAGTTGCTTAGGTGCTTAGAAGTCATGAAAATGACGTTTAGATGTCATAGGGTGAAACAGGATCTGGGCCATTGAGACTTGTTATCTAACAGATGGTACATAAGAGTCATGCCTGACAGGCACAAAACCCAAGCCTCTCGAAAGCCTGGCTTGTTTTCTGCTTCTGCATGCTCCCAGAATTCTATTCCTTATTTATTTATTTTAAAGTTGTCCAGTTTAAGTTAATGAATTCCCCAGAACTCTTAGACTGACAGCTGAATACTGGCAAGAACTTTACTTGGTATTTTGCCATAGAGATAGTTGTGTCTGCTGGATGTTTTTTTTTTTTTTTTCCCTAACTGCCAGTTCATTAGATCTTTAATCAATATTTTTCATCTTTTTGGTTACAGTAAGAAGACAATTCTATATTGTGATGGATTAAGCTCCCCTTTGGCCAAGTTATTCATGCTTGTAGATTTCTCCTTACTTGGCATCCTTTGTGGAAGACATCCTTTGTACAGTAATTTTCATAACCTATTTTCTTTCAATGAATTGTAAGGGGAGGGTAGTGGTTATGTTTTTATTTGTGATTCCTATTGTAAGTTAAAATAATTTCCCCATGCTTCATTCCTAACTTCATTTTGCTTTTTCTTTGTATTCACTCTCTTTCCAGGTATGTTGTATGATGTCAAGCAAGCTTTTTTGTTAGACTTTATTTTATTCTATTATATATTTAGGCATTTCATTATCTGTTTGTGTGATTTAAACCTTACTTTCATGTGATTGCCTGTGTTAATGCTGAGCAAAAACATTTCTTAGTATTTGTAAATTGGTGATTTCACATGTAACAAAGAAAATAAAACACAGTTTCTCCATAAGTTTGCTTAAAGCAGCATCTGAAGGCCACTTAGATCAACCTGACATTCAGATCACACAATGTACAACAAATCTAATCAGTCTGTCTCTGTGTTAAATAAATTACTTATTTTCCCTATGCTAAGGAGACATCAGTGGGAATTCAATCAATGTTTCTAACAGTTGGAAACAGTAAAATATATTTGTGCTAAAAGAAGAGTGGCTCTGTATGCAGGAAACAAGAATAAAAATGCTTCCATTTTATTCTGCATGGTAAACTTAAAATTATGTTCCTTGTTGCTTTTATTGTTTTTGATGAAGCTGAACTTTATAGAATATAGCAATAATTGGAGGATTAAACCAAACAGTGACTTTTTCCCAGCAGAAAATCATCCATTTTTAAAAAAATATTTTAAACATTTGTTACATTGTGCCTCTTCCTGTGCTCAGGGAGTGAGAAAGGATCCTAATTTCATTATGATGATTATGCATAGTTCAGATGATATATGGACTGGAGAAGCACCCCACACACAGTCAGTACTTCCTATCTCACACAAGGAGCTCAAGATTGGGCATGTGGGACTTAGCCTTGGACAAACTTTTGATCTTAACCCTCCCTGCACATCCCAATGAAGAGGGCAGTATAGCTGAATTATTTTCTAGGGACACTTTGGGTGTTTATACACATGCTCCGGGGTGTGTGGGGGATGCATTTTAATTAGAGTGGCACCTGGACACCTGCTGTAATTGAAACACCATAGTGTCACACGTATTCAGTGTCCTGAATTTCAAAATAGCCATGGGGCCACTTTAACTAAAATTCATTCAATGAGTTTTAGTTAAAGCTCCCCCACCACCATTTTGAAGCATAGGACACTGAATACACATGACAGTAAGGCACATTGGAACATTCTAATTCAAATATTCCAGCAGACTCAATTAATAATGTTCTAATTAAAACATGTCAGAGCATATGTATAAGCTCTCTTGTATTATACAAGGCATAGGGCTGCAAGCCACCAAGAACAAAGGGAGTAGAGAGAAGCAGATAGTAATACAGACCTCTCTGAGTAGCTTCTAGCAAGCCTTATATGTGGCTTCTGGGCACAGCCACAATGTAGCTCTAAAATCCTTTATATTTTCATTGAGCTCCCACAGATTTTAACCTAGGCCCCTAGGGCATACCCACAATATGAGTTGTTCAGTTGTTCAGAATCATATGACAGTTCTCTCCTGGAAACCCTGATTTAATATAGAGTTTCCCTAGTGTAATTTCATTGAAATTTTGGCTGCAAAGATTCTGTGTCCAGAAGGAATCAACCAGGTACATGCAGCATAAATATGATTTCAGGAGGTAAATTCCTGCTCAGAGTCCACCACTGTTATTTTCATCCATACATTATAAATGTTGAAGCAAACACAAAATGTTTCATTATATATTACATTGAGGGATAACTTACTGTGTTGCTTGATGCTCACAAAGCTTTGAATCAGGTGTTTATATGAATAACTGTTTAAATATTCAAATTCATTTCCCATGTATACTCTGTAATATATGTTCATAATTCTTTGTTCCTGTAATTCTGGTAGATTTATTAGGCCTCATTGTCCTCTCACTGGGTTTTGTACCATTTTTGCTTCTTCCAAGTTTGACTTAACTCTTGATGTACATGAGGGCAAGTGAGATCTGAAGCTAGTCATTTGCTGGAATATTTCTGTAAAGCAGGGCTGTCTGATTTCTTAGGGGCTGAAGGCCATATGTCCTATGGGCTGCACTAGCAGGATTTGCCACAACAGTGCAGGGCAGGAAACCCCCCCACCCCCACCCCAACCTCACCACAGCAACAAGCATGCAGGCTCTCTCTATCCTATCCTGCACTGTGCATGGTGCTTCCCTGCTCCCTGCTGCACTACAAATATAGGCACTTCTCTTTTGCTGCATTGCACATATAGGTGCATTCTCTGTGTCAGCTCCACCATTAGCTCCTGCAGCTCCTCAAATGCACTGCACTATGTTGCTCTGGCACCCCATGCTATGGGCTTCACAAGTACTGCAGGTTGTGCCATGCTGCTCTACCTATCTCCCTGGGGTGTGACAGGAATCAAAAGCCAGAGGGAGGAGGAGCCCAGA
This sequence comes from Alligator sinensis, assembly GCF_000455745.1. Taxonomy (NCBI): domain Eukaryota; kingdom Metazoa; phylum Chordata; order Crocodylia; family Alligatoridae; genus Alligator; species Alligator sinensis. The sequence goes on from NW_005841993.1 coordinate 2,627,489, forward strand.
GCTTCTAGCTGCTCCTGCTGCAGCCAGAGCAATAAGGGGAGTGGAGCAGGATATGATCCCAGGGGCCACAAACTAATCCCTTAGAGTCTTAATGGGCCCCACAGGCCACCATTTGGACAGCTCTACTGTAAGGCAAACAAAAAGGAGTTGTAAGCACAGCAAAGAGATTCATTTATTTAATTATATTGTGCCAACCCTATAGCCCCAAAAACTGGCACAAAAAACAGGGGGGGAATTCCACTTTTATATAGAAAAATCATAGGGGTTAGGAAAGGGGTGGGCTAAATATAGCCCACAGGCCAAATCTAGCCCACCAGATGATCCCCCCTGGCCCACAGGGCCCTTCCATAACCCAAAAGAATCATCATGAGCCCTTATCCTTTACTGCCCCTCTGAAAGCTGGTGCCTTCATGTGGGAAGTGCAGATCTGCTTGCTAAGCAACCAACCCCCACCCCAACTTGGCCTGGCCTGGCCCCAGCCCCAAGGTAGGTGCTCTAGAGACAAGAAGCTTCTACCTAGTTAGAGGCTTTTGCCTAGCAACCCCATCTGTTTCACAGCCCTCCCTCTCTGAAAGAATGGAAATTCAGGTAAGGGCCCCACCAGGCCCCAGGCCTGTTGGGGGAAAGAGGGCTGGGTGAATGGAAGCAGAACACTGTAGGACTGCGCCTACACACTGAAGGAGCATGGGAGCTGCATGCTATGGGGCTGGATTGGGCTGGTCCTGCAAGTGACCACTGTATGTGGGTGGGGACTCGGGTGGGAGCACAGGAGCTATGTGTTATGGAGCCAGGTGGGGCTAGCCTCACAAGCTGCTGCCATATGTGACTGGGACTTGAGTTGGAGCACAAGAGCTGTGCATTATGGGGCGGGGCTGGGCTGGGCTGGTTCCACACACTGTCAACATATATGACTCCAGGGATTTGCACACTTTGGGAACTCTGAGGGTCCAGGACCCCTGACAAGCCCCAGTCCCCACACACACATACCCTCTCATACACCCCACTCCCCATGATACTGCCATACACACCCACACCCTCCCACAGTCCTCACACACACTCCCACCTCCCCACTCCCCCACCATACCCACATGCACATCCATACCTTCCCATATACCCCCACGCCAACCTCACATCCCATACCCACATCCCTCACACCCACACATACTCTGACATGCTCTCCCCCACACACCCACCACACTCAACATCATTCCCCACACACCCCACCCCAATACCCACACCCCACCACACACACACACACTCCCCAACTTCATACTTCTCCAACCACAAATCCCACACACACACACCTCCCACATACAGACTCTTACCCTCCCACACAATATACAAGGGGTAAGACTGTATTTTGAGTTATTATGCAATTGCCTCTTTATACCCTATGCAAACACACATAAATCAAGACAAAATATTTTGAAATAAAATTAAAATATGTTATAGTAGATATTTGATTTTTCAGTACATGGTTTGGGGTTTTCTGATTCCAAGATGGCAACCCCCTAGTCCCCTAAAAGGAGTACTTCTGGGAGGGGCTTCAGGTGGCAAAGGTCAGGGGTTAGAAGCAGGACTTCCAGTCCCTAGTTGGTGACCAGGAGGCAGGCCACCTGTCAAGTGATGGCGCTACCCATGTGGCCTTCAACAGCTTACCAAAACTCATTAAGTGTCTCTCCAACCAAAATAATTGCCCACTCCTGGTTAGGGTGATAAGCTCTTCAGTTTTATAGGCAAAATCCCTTCTTGAGCAAAAAACAGTAGGAAGTAATATCTCAACTTTGTGGCTATTTACAGTTATTACAAGTTCTCACATTATAAACTGTGTTGACAGTGATATATTGTGACTGTGATTTGTATGTATTTCATACTCATAGTCCCTAAGGATATCTGACAATATGATAATGTTACCTCTGGAGCACTAACTTGATGCAAAAACATATAATAAATACAGTTAAAAGAATGTATATGTGCTAAACTATTCATTTAAAACCCACAAGCAGTCAGGTAGACAATTCATATTTGCTGGCTCCTTTACAGTGCAGATACTTTAGTCTATCTAACAGGATGAAGTTCAGTGAAGACAAATACAAGGTGCTACACCTCAGGAAGAATAATCAAAAACACAAATATAAAATTGGGTGACATCTAGCTGGAAGGAAGCACTATGGAAAAAGATGTGGGAGTTTTGGTATATCACACACTCATTATGAGTCTAAAGTGTTATATAGCCACTCAAAGAGGAATGTGGTTTAGGGATGCATCAATAGAATCATTAGGTGCAAGATGTGGGAGTTGCTATTAACTTTTTAGGAACTGGTTAGGCCTCATCTGAAGTATTATTTTCAGTTCTGGGCTCCACACTTTAAAAAGGAGGCGGAGAAATTAGAGAGGGTCCAGAGGCAGGCAACAAAGATTAAAAAGGGTTTGGAAAGCAAGTTTTTCATGGACAGGCTGTAGGACCTAGGCATGTTCAACATGCATAAAAGGTGCTTAAGAGGAGACATTATAACACTATTCAAATACTTGAGGGGCTGCTATAAAGAAGAGGGAAAGCACCTATTATCTCTTGTTGCAGAGAGAAGGAAATGGACCAATGGCTGAACGCTGCAGCAAAATATCTGCAACTGCCAGGTGGGGGCCTGGGGAAGATCAACTGGTGTGGGGAAGCTCCCCTGCCCAAGGATTGGTGCAGTGGGTCCCCATACCAGCTGATCTGCTCCACCTGCTACCGGAGCCAGCCAGGTTTGGGCCCAGAGCAGAGCAGCTGGTGCAGGAACACTCCCCCAAGAGGGATCAGGGCAGCTGGTTCCCACACCAGCTGATCTTCCCTGCCCACTACCGGAGCCAGCCAGGTGGGAGCCGGGGCAGATCAGCTGGTGTAGGGATGCTCCCCCGCACAGGGATTGGGGTAGATTGGGGACATGCAGGCACCCCCAGGATGGCGGCAGGGGCTGTGCCAGAGTCCTCTCAGGGGTGTGTGCCCTCAGTCTACCTGACAGGTGACAGGAACTGGGTGCTGGTGCCTGGGGCTAGCGTGAGCACCGATCTTCCTGATGCTGGGTGTGACTGTGTCCAGCGCTGGCCTGTCATCTGGCAGGCAGATTGGGGACCCGCACCGCTGGAAAGACTCCAGCACAGCCTCCGCAGCCCTTCTAGGGGTGTGGGGAGCCCCCGATCTGCCTGCCGGATGACAGGAGGTGGAAGCTGGTGGCTGGGACTGGCGCTGAAGCCAGTAAGCCTGACTTTGAAACTCAAAATGTTTTGAAGCTTTTGAAACATTTCAAGTTCCCTTGTTTCATTTCAAAGCTGGTTCAAAGGCTTTTGTTTTGTTTTTATTTCACTGTTTCAAGCTTGTAACACATCGAAACAACTTTGAAACAAAATGCTGGGTGAAATTTCGCACAGCTCTAATTTATTTCTACATCTATATCGATATCGATATCAATATAGATATAGATAGATTTCATAGGTTTCATAGATTTCATAGACATTGAGGCTGGAAGGGACCTTGTAACATCATTGGGTACAGCCCCCTGCCCAAGGAAGTCAGCTAGGGTCAAAGGATCCCAGCAAGATAAGCACCCAAATGTTTCTTTAAAAATGTCCAGAGTAGGTGCTTGCACCACCTTTTGGGGGACTCTGTTCCCGGCCTTCGGGGCTTGGAGAGTAAAGAAGTTTTTCCTTATGTCCAGCCTAAAAAGGTCTTGCAAGAGTTTGTGACTGTTGGACCTTGTCATCCCTTGCAGTGCTCTGGTGAACAGGCATTCCTCCAGATACTGATGCACACCCCTTTTGTACTTATAGCTGTCACCAAGTCACCCCTGAGCCCGCACTTCTCCAGGCTGAAGAGTCCCCTAGCTCACAGCCTATCTTCATACGGCCTGTTCTGTTGCCCTCTGATCATGCACGTGGCTCTCCTCTGGACTCCTTCAAGCTTCTCCATGTCCTTTCTGAATTGCGGAGCCCAGAATTGGATGCAGTACTCCAGCTGTGGCCTCACCAAAGCAGAGTACAGTGACCAGATGACATCCTGGATCTTGCTCAAGGTGTATTGGTAGATGCAAGCCAGAGTTGTGTTTGCTTTGCCAGCTGCAGTATCACATTGGTGGCTCATGTTCATTTTGTGGTCAGTCATGACCCCCAAGTTTCTTTCAGTCATGGTGCTAGTGAGTGCAGAATTGCAAAGCCTATAAGTGTGATGTGGGTAGTTTTTTTTTCCTGAGGTGGAGCACCTGGCATTTCTCCATATTGAACGCCATCAGGTTTTCATCTGCCTACCTAGCAAGGCTATCAAGGTCAGCTTGGATCACCAGCCTATCCTCAAGTATGGATACTCTTCCCCAAAGGTTGGGGTCATCAGCAAATTTAGCCAGTCCACTTCTGTCACCAGTGTCCAGATTGTTTATGAAGACATTAAAGAGTACAGGTCCAAGAACAGAGCCTTAGGGAACACAACTAGTCACTGACTGCCATGTTGATTCAGTTCCCTCAGCTACCACTCCCTCGGTCTGACCTCAGAGCTAGTTACTGAACTATCAGACTGTGAAGTAGTCAAGGCCACGGTTGCCCAATTTTTCCATGAGGACATCATGGAACACCAAGTCAAAGGCTTTTTTAAAGTCCAAATATATTATATTAACCTCTTCCTTTTTGTCCAGGTGATATGTCATGTGGCCATAGAAGGAAATGAGGTTGATCAGACAAGACCTACCCACAACAAACCTGTGCTGGCTATCCCTCATAATAATGCCTTCTGCTAGCCTGTCAAGAATGGTTTCTTTGATCATTTTTTCCAAGATCTTCTCAGGGATTGAGGTCAAACTGCTTGGTCTATAGTTCCCCGGGTCTTCTTTGCTCCATTTCTTGAACATGGATACCACATTGGCCCTCTTCCAATATTCAGGTACTTTTCCTGAGACCCACAAGTTCTCAAATATCCTTGCCAGTGGCTGCACTATGATGTCTACCAGTTCCTTTAGCACTCTTAGGTGCAATCTACCCAGACCAGCTGATTTGTGGGGTCCAGCCTCTCAAGATGCTTCTTCACATGATCCATGCCAATAGTGGGCATATATTTATCCTTACCCTGGTCATCCCACCTCATGAGCTGGGTGGTCCTATAGTTTGAGATGTATATAATTTGAGATAATGGGTATCTTTTATTTGAACTCTGGTGATTAATTCATTGTTTTTCCTTTTGAGCAAGCCAAAGAGGAAAATGTTGGAATAGCAAGCTAGCTTATTTATACCACTATCAGAATTTCAATAAAGACCAAGATGAACAAAATGGGTCATTTGTTGCAGTCATGGGCCTAAATGTTGTTCCACCTGTTTTATTTATCTGACAGAACTGAGTTCATTCAAAAATGAATTTCTGTCTCAGGAGCTGATGAAAAAAACTGTATTTACTCAAATCCAAGATAAGCACCCCCTGCCCCCTCAATCAACATGAGGAAGGAAAAAACTCATTTGGGATTTGAGTACCCACTCAGATGCCACCTACCTATAGCCAGAAAGGCTTGTTTGGTGAGGAAGGAGGCATGTGGCTGGGTACAACATGTGGGAGACTTTGGACTATGGGGAGGGAGAGGGGACTACAGCCTGTCCCCCATACCTGTACCTGCTGCTTCTTTCTGTACCTACCCCCTTACACCCTGCCTCTCTCAATTCCACCACTCTTCCACACCCAGATGCCCCCTCCTCCCTTACCTTCTGCTCCAGCTCTGGCTCTCCTTTTCCCTGGCTTGGCTGGACTGCGGACAGTCTGGGGCCACCACTGCTGCTGACTGCCTGGAGGAGCATAGCTGCAGCATAAGGTAAGTGATTGGTAGGGACTTAATGTGGGAAGGTACCGGTGACAAGTGGCAAGGGTCAGGTACAGGCATGGAGGGAAGGCAAGAATAGGCATGGACGGAAAAGGGTTGGGATCAGGCTGCAGGGGGGAGTAGGGAGTGGGAGAGACAGGGCAGAGGATGGTGCAGGTAAACTGCAGTGGGGAGCAGGGTAGGGGAGCCAGAGAGTGTGGGGCTAGAGCAGGCATCAGGGGGACACAAAATAGGTGGCACATGGCAGGGGAAAGTCATGGGGGTGGGGAGACAGGTACAGGGGACAAAGGTGCAGGGGAGCAAGTGACAGGGGTCTGGTCCCTGACTTCTCTGCCACTGATTTCCCTGCCACAGCAGCAGGGGGGATGTAATTTTTGATGACCTTCTATTAAATAGATTCTATACCAGAAAAAATATGATAAATTTATAATTTTCCAGGCATAGAATCTAATTATTGTGGGAAGATCATCTTAAATTTGAAGTCATCCTAGACTCATATAAGTATGATGTATCACAGAAAAAAACAAATGGAGATGACAAGGAAATATGTTCCTTAACTTATATTTTAGGATACATTAAGTAGCAAACCAATTTGTATTTTAATCAGTGATGTGTGATAATCACAGATCCTGGTCTTTTCTGATAAAAATCATCAATTTTCGGCTTAAAAAAAAGGAACCCAAAATGCACATTTTTCCATGATTAAAATGAAATGTCACTAATATCTATCTATCTATCTATCTATCTATCTATATATCTATCTATCATGGTGCTTCATTTTAATCACAGGAAAGTGTGGATTTGGGGTTCCTTTTTTTAATTGAAAACTGGGGATTTTTTCTATCAGAGAAAATCAGGATCCCTGCTGATAATTGAGCTATATCTTTTTTTAAAAGCTCTTATTTATTTGATTTATATGATGCTCTTCCCAAAACAGGCTCAGGGTGGCCCACAGTAAGAAAAAATAATAACTTAGAAACAGAAAAGCAAGAGGACCAATGTCGCTTAAAAACAAATTAGAATATCAAGACTAAATACATGTTATCCTAATGTTGTTTGGTGGATGCCTGCCAAAATCCAAAGATCTTTTAGCACTTCTGAAAGATATGCAGGCTTGGGTTCTGGTGGGCCTCGAGAAGGAGGGAGTTCCTGAGCTGAAAAACAATTATGGATTTTGACCTCCCATATATTTTTGCCATGATGAACTGGAGTATGTAAATGAGACTGGGCTGCTTAAGGAAAAGAGGAGGCCTGTAAAGTAAGCTTTCATTGAATCCAAACAATGCTTATCTTACTATAGCCCTGAAAGCATCTGGCTTTTCTTGGATCAGGACCTGTCCACAACTTGGGCCAGTAGGGCTTAATGAATATATAATACATAAATGGGTTTAAAGAATATATAGTACATAGGTTACATACAATAAAATTTTAAATGTATGGAATAAAAAGTCACATTGTTTCTGTTTTTACAAGGTGGAACTGATCTAGTGTACAAGGACTGGACCATCAATCCTTTCAGATTATGAGAAACAATGTTCTTCTCCCTAATTGAATGTCTAATAGAAATTATTAGGAAGCAAACTGTTGGAAATATAATTCCATTCCTGACAGCACAAATAAGGTTATTCTAATGAGAATGTGACAGCAATAAACTGTATTGAATGTCCTTTAGACCAAATATATTATAGTTAATAGATATTAATGTGCACCAGTGAACACATTCTGTATCGCCCCAATGTGAAGAAAAAGTGCTAGAACAGTTTTGACAAAACTAGATTTGAAGCATTAGATCTGGTCTTGAATATTTAGTCATACCTTCCTTGCCTTGTAAATGGTAAAAGAAATGACAATATGTGATTTTTCCTTACTTTGCAGATAAATATGTGAAGATAATACAGCATGCTATATGTCAACAAGATACTTTTATCATATTCTATTAAAGGAATTGTCAAGATTCACTTCATTGGAGTCTCCTTGCATGGCTACAGGATAAGCTTTTGCAAGCTGTCTATTTGTACAGAACTAATAGCCAACGTCTCTTCGTTGTTTTCAGTTTATCATCAATGTTTTTGCTGAAAGCAATGCAGTTCAGGAGAATGATGAGCCATACAAACATATGCCCCTTGACAACATAGTGTTGCTGATAGAAACAGAAATTGATAGGTAGGATTCCCTGGAGAAACCCCAAACACCTGCAGCTCCAGATGTCTCACCATGAAGATGCAGATTATGATGAAATTACTCAGTTATGGGATAATGAGTCAAAGATGTATTGAAGAGTTTTGATTTGCTTTGCTCTTTCATGAGCGCCTTGCCTCTGCAATTTAGCCTTAAGCTTGATCATACAGTACAGATAGCATGGCACTTTCTAGCTGTCATTATTTGGCTTTCTTTGTACCACACCTTTTAAATGTTTAGAAGTCTGCTTATTTTGAGGGGATAGATGCCATTTTCTCTAGCAGACTTGATACAGTATGTTGTAGAGATAAAGACCATATTCTTGTTCATTTTACCTTTTGCTTTTCCTTAGTCTAAAATAAAAGTAATTTTGTAAATATAAATTTGATTAACGTTTGCAAAAAAAAGAGTGAGATACTAGGCTTAGAACTACAGGTCAGTCACATCTTACGTTCTAAAGTCAGCACGTAAGGCAAAAATCGCATATAGTCAAATTGCATATTACTGTGCCAGCGATTTGTCTAGTGGTGACTGCCTCTGCCTCCAAAACCTCCCCCCACCGCCACAGAGCCATGCTTAGAGCTGCGTGGCCAGCAGCAGCGGTGCAGCGTGGGTGGTGGTGGGGATGGCTGCGTGCAGCCCAGCCACCACCATGCTGCCAGTGGTGACTGCCTCTGCCTCCAAAACCTCCCGCCACCGCCACAGAGCCATGCTTAGAGCTGCGTGGCCAGCAGCAGCGGTGCAGCGTGGGTGGTGGTGGGGATGGCTGCGTGCCACCCGGCCACCACCACGCTGCCACTACCACCCAGGGGCTGGCCACACAGCTCCAGGCATGGCTTCATGGTGGCAGCGGGAGGTTTTGGAGGCAGAGGCAGTCACCGCTGGCAGCATGGTGGTGGCTGGGCCTCCAGGTAAGCTGCAGCACCACGTGCAGACTCAAGCCCCACCCCCACCCTGTGTATAGATGAATTTGCGCAAGTAAAATGTGTGTATGATTCGACTGACCTGTATTTTAAAACCAACTGGGAGAAAATAGGAACTGTATCTAAATGTGCACTTAGCCTAACCAATATAGAGAAATACTTAAGTTTCCTGTGGAGATATAGAAAAATAACTTACAGGCCTTCAGGGAAGGTTTCTACATAGCAAAGTACTTTAATAACTGTATTTGAGGGGAAAAGTGATTTCATCCTCTTGGGAAAAAGCCTCCTCAAAGTATAGTCCACTTTCCACAATTCTCTTCTTCATTTCTTCAGTTGAGAGACTTGATAGAATGCTTAGCTAAAATGGGCAGTCAAAATGTCTTGACCTAAACTCATTGGGCCCCAATATGAAAGTCTGAACCATTTCTGGATTGTCTTTTCCTGAAGATAATTATCAAGGAAATACATTCTCCATCAGTATACATTTATGGATAATTTCTCTCCAGTTGTGCCCTTATTATTTTTGTGGTTGTTACTATTGCTTTTCATTTGTTTAGGTTATTTTAGCATCTAGGATACACAATTATGGTCAAAGACCGCATTGTGCTAGTTGTACAAATAGAACAAAAACCGAGTTCTTTCTCTTAAATGGTTGCAAATGGGCAAGATAGAAGAAAACAGATGGATACAGAATGACGAGGAGAGAGACAGAGAAACAATGAGACAATGTTACTCAATGCGACTGGTGGGATTCTTAGCCCAACAGAATCTTTACTGTTGTTCATGGTAATGGCAAAGAAGAGTTTTAAGAAGGGATGTATTCATGTGTATAGAAAACTCTTCCCAGGTTACACGAGTATGTCAACATGAAAAAAAACCCCATGAAGGTGCCTATTTAAAAGTCAGCTACGACATGTTGAGTGCAGTTGGCAGCAAAGTTAGGCAAGGAGGCAAGTAGCCTAGAATGGACTAGGAATTACTTAGAAAAGTTCGATACTTTCAAGTCATCAGGGCTGGATACGATGCATCCAAAGGTACTGAAAGAATTAGTGGAGGTAATTTCAGAGCTATTGGCTATCCTCTTTAGAATTCATGGAAGTCAAATAAGATCCCAGATAATTGGAAAAGGGCAAATATAGTTTCCATCTTTAAGTGAGGGAAGAAGGAGGATTGGGGAATTATAAAACAAACAGCTTAACCTTGATCTCAGATCATGGAGTAAGTCATCAAAGAATCTACTGTGAAAACCTTAGATGAGAACAATGGATGCAGACAGAAGTGCAACTCAGCACTGTAACTGAGAACATTTTGCAGGTAATTCTCTGAGTTACAACAATCTCCTGGAATAAAAAGAAGTTCACTGTTGGTTCAAAGGGGGGAGGGGAAATTAGCTGTTGGCTGGGAGCCTGCAGCTGCTTTCCTCTAGCAATGCCCTGGGAGATGTATTAGAGCCCCCCCACCCCTCGCCCCACCTCCTCAGGGGCTCCAATACACGTGCTCCACCCTCCAGCATGGGCTGAAACCTCCCCAGACTGAAATCCCACTGCTCCCTTCTCCTCCTCCCAGTCTGAAAACAGCTCCAGGCTGGCAGGCAGTGAAAACAGAAGTTACAGAAGATGCCCTGTTTTAAAATGTCTTCAGATTTTCACCTGATTGGCCATTTTTGAAGCTGACTACAGCTGTGAACTTGTATTTGGTCACAGGTATAAACTGCTTTCTGTGGCAGACTGGGCAAAAATTGACACTTCTGTCTGCACTCAATGTGATCAGGAATTGCTAGCATGGATTTATCCAGAGCAAGTCATGCTTGGCTAACTTCATTTCCTTCTATGATAAGGTGACAGACTCTGTGGCTGCAGGGGAGAGCAGTGCTTGAGATATTCTTTGACTTTAGCAAGGCTATAACACTGTCTCCTATGACATTTTTGTCATTATCAAGCTATGGAGATGTAGACTAAATGAGAGTACTGTAAAGTGGATATATGACTACTTAGATCATCATAACCAGTGAGTAATTTTCAGTGGCTCAATGTCTAGTTCAGAGCAGGTATCAAGTGGGATTCCCCAAGAATCTGTCCTAGGCCTTGTACTGTTCAATATCATCATTTATGATTTGGCTGATGATATTGCATGACTACTTAGCAAATTTGTGAATAACACCATATTGAGTGGAACTGCAGATCCATAGAGCAGGGCTAGGCTCCAGAATGGTCTGGATAGAGTGGAAAAATTGTCTGCAATCAATCAGATGAAATTCAACAAGGACAAATGAAAAGTCCTGCACTTGGGACAGAATACCTTTATGCACATATACAGATTGGAGAGTGATTGACTAGGCTGCAGTACTGCAGAGAAGGACCTGAGGGTTCCACTAGAGACTATGGGCAATATAAGCCAACAGTGTGCTCCTGTTATAAAAAACCCCCAGACAAACAAAAAAAAAAAACCCCACCAAAACCCCCAAAAAACCAAAAACCAAAAACAAACAAACAAAAAACCTCAACAGTATACTGCTTGGTATCAAGAGGAGTCTCACAACAAATCAAGGTAAATGATTCTTCCATTCTACTGTACACTGTGGGGACCTCAACTGGAGTTTTGTGTCCAGTTCTGGACCCCTCTTCAAGATGCACAAAGCAGCAGAAGTTATTAGGGGCCTGGGAAGTATGACTTATGACAAAAATCTAAAGATTATTTAGTCTGGAGAAGAGAAGTCGGTAGTGGGGTTTGGAGAGGCGGGGGGATTCGATAGACAGTGTTTAATACCTGAAGGGCAATCATAGAGAGGATGGATATAAACTTTTCTCTGAGTGTAGGGA
>NW_005841993.1:2639270-2639516 GCF_000455745.1 Alligator sinensis
AACAATGGCCTCAAGCTGAACCAGGGGAAGCTTAGGTTGGAGATTAGGAGGAACTTTCCTACTATAAGGGTGGTCAAGCATTGGAATAGGCTTACTAGTACTGTTGTGCAACCTCCATCCTTGGGAATTTTCAAAAGTGTATTGGACAGGCACCTGGCTGGGATGCTTAGTTAGGGATGATTTTGCCTTGAGCAGGTGGCTAGACTAGATGATCCCTTCCAGTCCCACTTGCCTATGATTGGTAGG
>NW_005841993.1:2639526-2645816 GCF_000455745.1 Alligator sinensis
TAAGGTTTCTTAATAGTGAGGATAAGTAATCTGATTTTGTTCTCATAGAGAAGAGACAGTAGAGAGAAATAAAAGGAGAAGACTGTAAAGGGTCAGGATTTGCTCTTTCTGTAGTCACTTCAACTGTTGGATTCACTTAAAAACCTGTAGATTCTTATTCCTCTGCTGATACTGATTTCAAACCGCCTTAATCACCACTGCTACTTCCTTATCAAATCTACTTTTCTGACATATGACTCCAATGCAGCTATGACATATGGCTCCAGTGATCCTCTGTGCGACTAGGTAAGAGTTGGGATGATAGTTACCAAAAAAGTGTCTGTGCCTATGCTATATACAAGCTATTATTCCAGATGTGGGCATAGGCCATAAATGGCATGTCTATATGTCCCAGGTAGGACAGCCATAAATAAATAACTACTAATCCATTTCCTCTTGTGTGGAAATACATAGATGAAAATACTCTGGGAGTATCAATAACAGTGACCACAGGGGCCTAGAGCAGTAGTCTACAGCATCTTTGCCTGTGTATTTCCAGTGCTAGAGTGTATGAGTGGGAGCAGATGTAGTTGGGATCATCCTAGTCAGAGCACGCTGGCATTGTGCTATAGGCATGCCTAAAGTGTGCGGACCCTTCCAGCTACTTTTCCCCTACCACTCTGTTTCTGACCTCTCTCCTAAAAAAAAATCCTAGATGAACAGAATATTTTAAGCAGTGTTTGGAAGATAAGTGTGCTGGTGACATGGAGGTGGCTGAATGGCACGTATCTGAATCAAGATGATAATGAAAGATTTGCAGATAGATATACCCATATTTGGGAATGCATATGGGGAAAAAACACAACCATCATTTAGTTTGATTCCTGTAATATAAGTTATTACAAGAACAGACTTATTTCAGTAAATATGAACCTTTCAGAAATGGATCATCTTTAACGCTTTCCTAATACTTTTACTAGAGAGAGGACTAAGTTGGTACTCAGGTTGGGTCATACTTTATTGCATAAGTCCCAAATAAATCATTTCATGAGTCTGTTTCTAAGGAAATATTCCAACAATCATTGTAAGTATTTCAATTTGTGTAACCTGAAGGAAAAAAATAATTTTCTGCTCTTTGGCCTAATGGATAAAAGTAATTGAGATGAACATACAATCATGCAATTTTCAAATCCATTCGAAAGAAATTAGATTCTTTTGTCTAAATAAGAGACAATGTGCTGACTTCCCTTGTGAATACAAATGACAATATAGTGCCCTGTTCTCCACCTCTCATAGTAAATTGAAATCTCACAAAGAACTTCTTGCTCAAACTCAGTAAATTGCAAGAGAAAACAAAAACAAATACTATGTAATTAGTCACACCATTAGAGTTTGAATTCAAACTGAAAACATACGTTGGCTAGCCAATTATACTGTCTTACAAATCACACTTACAAACCCCTGTCTATTGGTGTGCTGTCAAGCATTATTACTCTACAGAAGCAAAGTAATATGAATAGAAGTATGTATGTGTGTGTGTGTATCAGTTTTGCATGAATGGCAAGTAGTGTAGTCATGTTTTTCTTGTTAATGTTCAGAATAAGCATACTCATCTTCAAATCCATATCCAAAGGCTGAAATCTCTTATTAGCAATAGATATTTTACAAAAGTAAAAAAAAACAAAAAAAACCAACCCATGATTTTCCTTGGTGGTTGCAGATGTCAGGAGATAACTGGCATATCTCAAAACTAATGAGACCTTTATGTGTTTCCGAGGACTAAAAGTTTTGCAGCCCATGAAAATAGTACAGTCAACAGCACAAAAAAAAAAAAAAAGAAAGAAAGAAAGAAAAAAAAAAGACAGCTATTTGCAAGTTGGAAAAGTTTTGCAGCAGCAGATCAGGGGTACCACCATCATTGCTATCCTGTCCTCTGTTCTTCTTGTTTTTGTGGTTATCACTCCATGTAGGTGTGCATGAGTGCTTGATTTGAGGGATTCCTTTGGGTAATGTTTGCCTGCTGATGCATAGGATTGATTCAATAATGGGGCCTCTTCTAATCCTATATTCCTATCACTGGTTGTGTCTACATGAGATACTTAATGCCCATTGGACTAATACTATTGCACATTGGCATGGCTGGCAAAAACTATGCTAATGTGCAGTAGATTCATCCGATGAGCATTAAGCATCAACTAAAAAAACATTCATCTGCACTAATGCACAGTAGCGCCAATGATGTTGCATCAAGTTAATACCTACTATTACAGGTACTAACTTAAAGCGCTGTAATTACAGTGCATTAATGAACGTGTAGCTGTGCCCACTCTTGCTAACAAAAGGACAGTTGGGAGTTAGATAATGAAGTGGAGGCAGCTATGATACCTCCAGAAGATATTTAGTTAATGATTAACTCAGCAGTTCTCTGATGGGGTGCCACAGCTCCTTGGGGTGCCATTGAGACCCTTTCAGAGGTGCAGCAGTACAGGTGCTGCAACCACAGTTAAGTTAAACTGCCCAAGTGCATTGTGTGGAGATAGAGTGGGAAGTGGTCATGGTCACTGTTCACTCCTGCCTGCCCTAGTTTTATCAGATCTACTTAATGCGTGAAGGAGCTTCTGCCCTTCCAGTCCAGTCTTGCTTAGTTCTCATAGAAATAGAGGCATGTGGGATAGTTCCCTTGGTGGCAGTAGTGGCAGTGGCAGTACAGCAGTGTGGGAACATGCAGGGAACACATATGTATATCTTGAGGCTTCCATACGTGAATATAAACCTAATGAAGTAAAACTAATGCAGGCAGGATTGCCTGCTCCTCCTTTAGCTACTTCCCTGTTGTCTCTGTATGAGGCACAAGTGGTTGTTGCACCCAGTGACAGCAGCAGGACCACGGTGCTGAGGCAAGCTGAGGTAGAACAAGAGTGGTTCTGAACCAGGGTGCCATTAAATTCAATACAATTTTGCCTTGAATCTAAAAAGGCTGGCAGCCACTGGGTTAACTACTGCCCTGCCACAAATTATGTTAAAGTAACATAATTTCAGGGAAGCAAAACTTCCATGCAGTGGTGACTTAGTAATACACAGGATAATTTTGAAACATAAATTGAAAGCTTTTTTTCTTCTTAAGGTGACTTCAAGGCATATTTTCACCAATATTCCTTTTCTTTCAATTTCCAAGTAAATGCCATGTTTTTATACAGTTTTAAGTTTTCAAATAATAGTTTTTCTTCGAATTCTATTTCAGCATTCCTATGCCGCTTTGGAGTCACATGGAACAGCCATACTAATTAGTTAGAAAAACAAGGAGAAATAGGTCTGACTTTATTACACAAAATAAATGACAGGGAATAATTAAACAAACTGCATGTATTGTGAAAAGTAAAACAGCTTTCTGGATTTTTCCCCATTGTTAACGTAAAATTTACTAGCAACACATATAAGAATATGTGCCTTTCATCTTGATGTTATCCCTTTATGAATTCAATTGCACACGGGATAAATTCATTTTAAAAGTTGGATCCCCATAATTTTATTTATTAGAAGCCAAAAGCTTAAGTAGAGTGAAACATCTGAATTATAAGTAGAGTGACAGTGGTAGCTTTATTTACAATTTCAAAGGAATTAAATTAGAATGAACCATGTTCCACTATGTATCTGGGTTATTAATGTATAAAAGCTTGAGAAAGGAGCTTCATGCACATACACCCTTCACAGCTCTCTTATCTTATCTCACATATGAACTATATGGAAGACTGTCTTGATCCTTTGTACCTTTTTTCTCTTTTGTGCATGAGCCTTGAAGAGTATATCATTTCATGCTCTGATTATACCTTAATATTTGGATACAAGTGTTGAGCCCCAGCTCAAGTCTGGGATCGTGCCCGGTATGCAAAAGCCAATAAAGATACCAGGGGTGAAAGTATAAAGATTTATTGCTAGCAATACAAGGTGCAAGCGGAATAATTTCACGTAACAAGCACACAGAGTCTTAATTATGAGCATCTTTTATACAGGAGTATTGGACCTTCATAAGCATCCTTGTTTGCTAATTGGTTATAAGGGAGTGACGCAAGGAGTTCTTTACTGAGCATGTCTCTGTACCTGTGTTTTAGCTATGTATCTCATTTCCATACATGTATGTTTCATTAGCATACTTTCTCCCCACCTAGGGGTGTGAATCTTAATATTTAAATCAGCTCTTTGCCCTACTCCACTAATTCTGTTTTTGTTTTCAAGTCTCCTTTATCTAAGACTGTCTTCTCCTTATCATTGCAATTGAGCATTAGTTACAGAACAGAGACTTTTGCTTGGGCTATGTGTAGTGGTTTCTAGGTCAAACCTAACATTTTCCCCCTCTGGAGCATTTTTAATTATTTTTATTATAATTGCTCCACTCAATTTGTTTCAACACAAACCTAGTATTCTCAGCTTTCTTCGTTTGTAAAATCATTTGATTCACCTTAGGTCTGAAGATAGATAAGACGACAGGTGAACATTGTATACATAGGATATTTGATTGGTCTTGTTACAAAGGATTCTTCTACCTTGGTTCAATTTGAAGCAATTATTAGTACAATTAACTATTAGGAAACATTCAGAAGCATTAGCTGTTGCCTGAACCCGTACGGAAAACATGTCTCTATTCTTCTCTTTTACAATAGTCCCCCACTTATATATATTCTGATATGTACTTTTCTTCTCTACATTCTTCAGCATAGTATAATTTTGTAAAATTTTTAAAGGGGTTGGTACTGCGATTAAGCATGAGGTAAAAACCAGGTGAGCATTGATCCCTCCCGCTAAGCAGAAGTCCGTTCTATTTAAAATTTCCCGGGCCAGATAAATCCAGACATTTTCCTGAGGGTCAAATTTTTGTTGTAAAAGGGTTTCCCCTCCTATAAGTAGGAGTGGACAGATCAGGGTGCCCCACAATAAAACCTTGAACAATTTCATAATAAGGCTTATAAAACTTAATCAAAGATTGTCAAATTATTCAAAGTTCCTTTCTTTTGAATAGGAATTTCAAGTCTCTTATTGGCTCCACCTTCCACTGTTCTCTGTCTCCGGTCCCGGAGTCTGCAGGGATTCCTTCTTGTTCTGGTCCAGCCACCGGCTTTAGGCGACTGGAATGTATCCAAGTCTTGATTCCTTCGAGCTTTGCGGCCGTCGGGGTCGTTAGAAGTACCCTATATGGGCCTTTCCATCTGGCTCGAAGTGGTTCCTCGTTCCAATCTTTCACAAGGACGTAACTCCCAGGTAATAATCGATTTCCCAGGGCAGGATACTGGTCCTGTGTCTGCAGCACGTCCCGTACCTGCTGATGGATGGAAGACAAAACAGAAACCAAGGACCATACATATTCTCTAATCATTCCCTCTCCTAAAACATGTAACTGTTGTTCAGTACCCATGGGCAGACTCAGAGGGTAAGGCTTACCATACATTATTTCAAACGGGCTTAATCCCAATTTAGAATGTGGTGCGACCCTTACTCGTAACAGGGCCAAGGGTAGGGCCTCTGGCCATTTGAGTCGAGCTTCTTGGCAAATCTTTGCAAGGTGTCTTTTTAAGGTCTGATTCATACGTTCCACCTTTCCACTGGACTGAGGTCTCCAAGGGGTGTGTAAATGCCAGCTGATTCCCAGGAACTCAGAAACCTTCTGAGTAATTTGTGCAATGAAATGTGGGCCATTGTCTGACCCTATTCCTTTTGGAAGTCCGAGGCGAGGTATGATTTCTCGTAGGAGTGTCTTGACTACCTCCCGGGCCTGGGCAGTCCGACATGGGAAGCACTCAACCCAATTAGAGAAAGTGTCCACAAAGACAAGGAGATATTTTATCTCTTGTTGCCGGGGCAACTCAGTAAAATCCACCTGCTATTCTTCTCCTGGCCCATTGCCTATTCTCTGATGTCCTGAAGTTTTTCTTCTCCCTCCTTATGGGTTATTTCTCTGGCAGACCTCACATGTCTCTGATACCTCCTTGGCAGCCTCTCTTAATCCCACTCTAGTTACATAGTAACTGATCCATCTTACCAGGGCCCTGGGTCCGTAGTGGGTACCATGATGAGTGCTCTTTACTACCACATGAACCCAGGCAGCTGGGATGATAATGCGGCCATCCCTTGCTACCAGCCACCCGTGCTCCCCCTTCTTTGCTTGAAACTCTTTTATCAATTGTTTGTCTCTCAGATTTGGCCTTGAAGAATAAACAGCTTCCAATGTTTGCAGGCAGTCATGTACAAGATCTGGTGTGTCAGCCATAGATGGCAGCAGTGTTGCTGGATTTACAGTGCGAAAAATGGCCAATTTTTTT
>NW_005841993.1:2645840-2658356 GCF_000455745.1 Alligator sinensis
AAATGATATTCATCACTCTTAGGCTTCTTCACAGGCAAGATGGGTGTGTTAAAAGCTGATGTGCATTCACGGAGAAGGCCATACTCCAGGAACTGTTCAACTAACAGCTTCACTCCTTTCCTGGCTTCCATCCGCATTGGATATTGTTTCACACATGGAGGCTGGGCCCCTGGCAAAAGTTGAATCTTTACAGGGTCAGCATTTTAGCCTTTCCGGGTCGATGACCTGCCCATACCCATGGAACAACAGCATCGAGCAGGGTTTGAGGGATATCCGGTGTACTTTCCTCTCGGAGAAGGCCGAGAAGGCAAGCCTGCAAATGCCACCCCTTTTCAGAAGGCACTGTTAAAAACATTTGCCCATCCTGGAACGACAACGTAGCATGCAATTTACAGAGGAGGTCTCTTCCTAAAAGGGGAACAGGGCAGTCTGGCATGTACAAAAATTGATGGGTGACTTCAGTCTGCCCAAGATTACAGGTCATTGGCTGTAAAAAAGGGTCGTGTTACTGCCTTCCCTGTAATCCCTACCACCGGCGCAGCCTTTTTACTTAAAGGTTTCAGTTTTTGAGTTAAGACAGAATGGGCAGCACCTGTATCAACGAGAAAATTTACCAATTCATCTTTGTCCCCTAGTTGCATTTTAACCAGAGGCTCATCAGGGGACACTGGGATCTGGGTTATCTTTCCCTCCCGGGCCTCCGGTGTCCTTCAATCTGAATCCCTTCCAAAAGCAAACAGTCCACTGCTCTCCTCTTTTTTCTTTTCACCTTCCCCAACTTTCTGACGGGGGCATTCCCGCCTCCAATGTCCTTTTTGTTTGCAATAGGCACACTGATCTTTCTCTAATGGATCCCGTCTCTGAGGCTATCTCCAGGATCCCTCATTTCTAGGTTTTCCCGTGATTGCAGCTGCCAGTAGGGCTGCCTGCATTTTTATCTTTCTCTCCTCTTTTTTTGTCCTGTTGCTTTTCCTGAACACTTTCTCGGTTAGTAAATACTTGGTAAGCAATATCTACTAGTTGGGAAATAGGCATACCTGTTGCTCCGTCTGTCTTCTGCAATTTCTTTCTAATGTCCGGTGCACTCTGACCTATAAAAATCATATTTACCATGCGAGCGTTTGATGTATCCTCCGGGTTCTCACGAGTGTATTGTCTGAAAGTAGTGTAAATTCTTTCCAAGAAAGCACTCGGGGTCTCATTTGTCTCCTGTCGGACCTCATACACCTTACTGAGATTCTGGGGTTTTTTCACAGCATCTCTCAATCCTTGGAGGATATATTCTCGATAGGCACGGATAGAGGTCATATCTTGGTCTGGTTTCCAATCTGGCTCCTGGGTGGGGACATGATTGTCCCTATTTCCTTGCAAGTTCCCTGCAGTAATCTCCTTTTCCACGTACTCACGGGCTTTGCCCACTACCATTCTCCTCTCCTCTGGTGTCAACAGGATATCTAAAAGAGACTGAACATCTGCCCAGGTTGGGTTATGGGTTTTGGAAATCATTTTAAACAGGTTATGTACCTTTTCAGTACCTTCTCTCAAGCTGGGGGTATTGTTCCGCCAATTATACAAATCTGATGTAGTGAAAGGAATGTGCACAAAGGTTCGACGGTAGGTTGGCTCCCCATCATCTTCTAGAGGCCCAGGTACCACTTGTTCTCTTAGGGGAAATACCCCATTTCCCTTCCCACGGCCAGGATCAGATTCCCTGTGATGTTTTCCCTTAACCCCGGAGTCTGCTCTTAACTGTACTCTCCACCCACCTCCCGGGGTTATATCAGGAGAAGTCGGGGAATCTGGAGATTGCCAAACACCTGACAGCCAGGGCTGGTGCTGTTCCAGATTCCTAGGTCGGGGAGTATTTTCAGTCTCCGCCTCGGGGGGGAAGAAGCAGGAAGAGCAGATGCCAGCAAGGAATCAGATGTATCAGGAGGAGGAGAAGGAAGAGGAAGAGAATATGGTAAAGGCAGCAGAGGGGGAAGAGCCTCCGGCTCCGGACAGTCCAGGACAGGATTTACAGTTGGTTCAATGAAAGCCATCTCACTTCCCCGAACCCCCTCCCCCAATCCACATTCCTCCAAAACCTTTCTATTTCTACAAAGAGACATAAACGCTTGCGCATACATCAATTCCTCCCATTTACCATTCTGCCGGCAGAACAAAATCAATTGTAAGATAGTATTATAATTAACACTTCCCTCCGGAGGCCAATGTTCTTGATCATCTAGCTGATAGCGTGGCCATGCAGTTTCACAGAAGAATTTAGCTTTCTTCTTAGTCATAGGATCTCCACCAAACTCTGCCCAATGTCCCAATGCACAAGAGAGGGGGGTACATTTCCTAACCTTACTGTTAATAGTACCCATCTCAGGGCTGCCTTCCCGGTCCTGACCGTCCGACTTACCTGGGATCCAGGGATCTGTTCTTAGTCCTCGTCCTCACAGGGGAAAAATCACTGGTCTTGGACTCGGGCCAGACAGAATACTTACAGAGATAATCCCAGGCAGGCGTGCTGACGGTAGGCCTTATGCCCTTTCTACCCTCTCACCCAGGTGCCTGTTACTGATACTTTCACTCTATGGCTTTGCACCGTTAGGCTACTGACACCTCAGCGATCCAGCTCCCCCTGAAACAAAAGTCTCACCGGGAAAAGAGATCCTGGGGCGCGCCTGACATTTGATAAGGAAGAGCTGTGTCTGGTCACCAGCTAGTCCGGGCAAAGTTATCTAAGGCAGTCCCATCTGGGTCGCCAAAAACTGTTGAGCCCCAGCTCAAGTCTGGGATCGTGCCCGGTATGCAAAAGCCAATAAAGATACCAGGGGTGAAAGTATAAAGATTTATTGCTAGCAATACAAGGTGCAAGCGGAATAATTTCACGTAACAAGCACACAGAGTCTTAATTATGAGCATCTTTTATACAGGAGTATTGGACCTTCATAAGCATCCTTGTTTGCTAATTGGTTATAAGGGAGTGACGCAAGGAGTTCTTTACTGAGCATGTCTCTATACCTGTGTTTTAGCTATGTATCTCATTTCCATACATGTATGTTTCATTAGCATACTTTCTCCCCACCTAGGGGTGTGAATCTTAATATTTAAATCAGCTCTTTGCCCTACTCTACTAATTCTGTTTTTGTTTTCAAGTCTCCTTTATCTAAGACTGTCTTCTCCTTATCATTGCAATTGAGCATTAGTTACAGAACAGAGACTTTTGCTTGGGCTATGTGTAGTGGTTTCTAGGTCAAACCTAACACAAGGACTACTTTCAATATAAAATATTCAGGGGAACATTACAATTATATTCAAACTCTTTTTGACTAGCTTGAAAAAAATTCCAGCTCCAATGTTGAAGAATTAGACCCTTCACATTTTGCTCAAATATATGAATATTCAATATGCTTATTATGGGTAGGTACAAGCATTACATTTAGATGAGAAGTACAAGCAAGGTTAGGTTGACCCAAATCTCAGGCAAGATCTAAATTCTCAGGGCTTAAATCACCTAAAAGTAGCACACCTAATCTAAGTTATTTGAGTTTGGGAGTTGAGCTAACTTGAGATCAACCTGGGTTAACCCAGTGTAAAATGGGTTAACTCAGTCTAGTGAATCTCTGCACACATTCACAGCATAGTCCCAGAGTTGGGAAAGCCCAGCCACTCACCCTAGCCCCAGAGCTGTAGTGTTTCTACCCCCAACCCTGTCCAGGCTATTTTTAGGCCCCTGACTAGGCAACTCCCTCTGCTAACCCACTAGCCACACCTGGACCCTCCAGGCCCCCAGACCTGCCATTCATCTCCCTCCTCCCCATAGACCTGCCAGTCCCCATCCCTGAGGACCAGCCAGCCCCCTGATCTCATCAGCCCTTCCCACCCCAAGTTGCTTACCTAGTGCCACTCCTGACAGTGGAAAATGCTTGCCTGACCGTCCCAATTTAGGTTTAAGCCACTTAAAGTAAGCCATATCAAACTAGAGTCCTACAAATGCTTGTTCATACCCTATGCCCACAGACTGGTAAAGTAAAAGAAGTCCTGAGTTACTCATCTTATTTAAAAATAAGTATAGAGGCAGTAGTAGAGGAAGCTGCAGATTGTACAGAATTTAAAAGATAAATTGGGATACACCACCTGAAGCAAGTCAGAATGGATTTAAGTAAAGACACATTAAAACTTCTAAAATGCTATAACTAATATGAATGAATTTGACTGTCATCCTGTATAAAGTCTGGAGGGTTCCTTTAGTAAGTTCTTTAAAATTCAGAAGTTAATAAAACCATAGACTACAGTTTACAACTTCATATAGATAAAAATAGAAAACAGATATTCAAAGCAGTTTCTTTTTCATATAGTGTTGAAAAAAACATTGTTATTGTTATCTTGTCAGGATTTGAACACTAAGATGCATCTATTGATTTATATCTGTGATCCATTTTACATATTGGACAAAGTGGTATTTGAGAAATAAAATATATGGCTCGTGTTCCTCTCTAGCTTACTAATGAATTGGCAGTTTGTTACCTAATGATGCACCCAAGGGGAGATTTACTAACAAAGAAAAACCAGAGACATAGAAAGGAATGCTTCCTGTGGCCGTCTTCTTAAAGTAGTTGTATGGTGAATTAAAAAATACCAGAGAACATGGCTTATGCTTAGCTCAAGCATGAGTGCAAATTATTCAAATACACAACTATAGAGGTTTGTTTTTTCCTGTTTGTTTGTTTTGTTTTTTTTAAAGAAAAACTTATCCAGCTGCTATGGATGAGGCTTTACACTTTTGAGGAATTTGCTTCTGAGCCTTTTTTAATGAATATTTTACCCTGTGTAAAACTTAATTATAGACATACATCTCTCTTATATGTTACCCTTCTTATCACCTACTCAGTATATCATCCAGCCCTTAGTGAGCCAAAATAACTTTTAATGGTTTTATCTACACATGCTATTAGTGCACATGAATAAACTCTGGAGCTTATGGCTTCAGAGTTTATTGCTCCCTGATGTGCCATTTGAATGTGTATCTGGGAGCAATTAACTCCAGAGCAATAAGCTTTGCCATTTATTCACATGCAGCATGTGGAACTGGATCAGACCAGCTCCAGCTGGCGGAGGGCCATGAGTGTCAGCCTGCTCGCCCAGGGCTACTCCTTCCCCAAGCTCAATGTGCTGTGGAGGGACTGGCTGGGCCACGAAGGAGCTTTTGTGTGGGGGCTAGCTGGCAGGCAGCTCCTGCACTGAAGCACCCTCATGCCCCAACCACCCTCATGCCCCTCGGCCCCAATCAGTGTCTACATGTGCACTACTGTGGAGTAAAAAACTCTGCAGTAAATTAGTTTTCTCCACCTAATAGGGGAGCTTGTTTAGACACCGAAACTAATTAGTCAACTGAGCAGTAAACATCTTGTGTAGATGCACCCAGTGTTATTGTAAGAGCTGCTTGTACATTTAAGGAACATTTGTGGTTATATTTGTTGCAAAGTATAAATTATCTAAATCACACAGATTAACCATGGCAGAATGGAAAAATATACTTGTGTACGTTTTCTGTTTTCTGGGCTTGGTATATTATACAGAGTTATGTTTATGCATAAATGATAGACAAATGAAAATAGGAATTATGAGAAGAAAGTCATTATTGCAGAACTTGGTTATATTATGTGCTATTCATCCATTTACTTTGTTGAATAAATGAATATGCTCAAAAATACCTGTGGAGCAACAAGTGCTTAAGATATCACTGGGTTAGAAGAAGTCGTTTTTCTGCAATGCTTAATTCTGTAGGACCTAGGGAATTATACTGTAGCACATAGTGGAGATTTTAAATGGTGAAACATATTCTTAGGCAGCAGTCATAAAAACCATAAATGTTGAATGATATGGAACTGAACAATACAAGTGACAATGATCCTTATCCTTTTGCAAACAAACCACACCCTCTATAAAGAAACCTATTAATATCACTGCTGCAGTTTTGAGGGTCACAGCTTGCCTTTGAGAAAGGTTGTTCTTCTGTAAATAAGATGAAAAGAATATAAATTAAGGACTAAAATAAGAGATTAAGAATGTTTTCTGTTTAGATTCAAAGAAATATTCTTTGAAATAAATCCAAAGTTATTGTCACAAGGAAAAAAATGAAATAGCTATTTCAGCTTATTACAAAGCTCTAATAATTCAAACACATTTTAGATGACTTTGTAGATAATTTAGACTCCATGAACTTGGTGGCCTCAGATTAGACTGATGAACAATAATTTCTATCACTACTCATTTCCTTGGGTGGTAATTAACCATGAGTATATGTATTCAGTGTGCCTGCCTCTAGTGAGACCTATAATAAGATTTATTGACATTACCATGGATATGAGAGACAACTTATTCCGCACAAAGGTATAAAATGGCTCATTCCTACCTGGCTGAAACTGAAGGTTAAAGGTTGGAATTCTATGATAGATCTTCAGTTAACATGCAATATTAAAATGGAGAGATATCTGAGGGATCCTACATTATTTATAAGTGATCTCCATCAGATGAGACATTACATTGAAACTCTTTTTTGCCTTCAGGTAAAATCTAATAAAATTCATTGGTAGTTTTAGAGATGACTACAAGATAACCATAATCTAGTGGCTCACAAATAACCACAATAAGCTAATGAAAATGATGAGAGTGCACAAATTTATAGGATATAATCATATCATTGTCTTTTTTTAATCTAATCTATTGTTGATGTACATATTTCTAATATATCTAGGTGTATTCTATGTGCCATGTCAATCAGACACTATTATAAAGGATAAACGCTCTGTATAAACATGATTACAGCTAAATTTCTTTTTAAACTCTCATTCCACATCCTTTTCAATACCTACACAATAAGACCAGAGCAGCCTGAAATTAGGATGTGAAGTTAGTATCTGGAGTAGAATTTGGTAGGCATTATCTGTGCATATCAATGCAAGATGTTTACCACAGAGAAGACTAATTAGTTCCACATTAAAGATCTCACATCTAGAGGTATGGTCCTATTATACCACAGGAAATGAATTAACTCCGCAGCAGGATAGTACTTACTTGCAAGTACTATCCTGTTGCAGAGTGTTTTATTCTGCAGCAGTGCATAGTTTTTTACTCTTCAGCATCTCATGTTTTACTCTGCAGCAGAGCATGTGTAGATGCTGAAATGGCTGGCTGGGGAACAAGGATGCTTCAGTGTTGGGGCTGCCTGCCATCTGGCCCTGCATTGGAGCACCCTCGTGTCCCAGTTAATCCCTCCACAGCACATTGAGGTGGGTCAGAGCAGCCCTGGGCTGGCAGGCTGTCCCCCTAGGGCCCCTGCCAGCCATGAATGCTCCTACCTGGCTCAATGTGCTGTGCTTCCAGGTCCACGTTCAAACAACAAACTCCTGAGTTTATTGCTCCGGGGTGCATGTTCAAACAGTGCACCTGGAAGCAATAAACTCTGGAATTATTTGCTTCATATTAATTGCACATGTAAACACACCCAAAGATAGGATCCACTCAGGGGTTTAATGCACTTATTCTTCCTACCTTGAATTAATTCATTTAACTTTCCCAAATGCTTCCATGTAGACATACTGTAAATTGTTATAGGAGATATTTTATGAACTAATGTATAGCATATAAAGAT
Organism: Alligator sinensis; assembly: GCF_000455745.1. Taxonomy (NCBI): domain Eukaryota; kingdom Metazoa; phylum Chordata; order Crocodylia; family Alligatoridae; genus Alligator; species Alligator sinensis. Next base: position 2,653,486 of record NW_005841993.1, read on the forward strand.
GCAGAAAACTATTGTTTTCAGAGCACAAATATCACCTTAAAACATGCACTATACAGTGGAAACAGCAGCTTGCTTTTAACACAAATAAGAACTGTTGTTATATTCTGCTTCTTTAATTTATAGACATGTTTTTTCTCATAGGTGATAGAGTACAGGATATTGTATATTCTCAAATAGAAGATGACCTGGAAGGGTGTGGGCAGTGGCCTGGAAGGGTGTGGGCAGTGGAGTCCCGCAGGGCTCAGTCCTTGGACCGATACTCTTTAATGTCTTCATCAGCGACTTGGACGAGGGAGTGAAGTGTACTCTGTCCAAGTTTGCGGATGACACAAAGCTATGGGGAGAAGTGGACATGCCAGAGGGCAGGGAACAGCTGCAAGCAGACCTGGACAGGTTGGACAAGTGGGCGGAAAACAACAGAATGCAGTTCAACAAGGAGAAATGCAAAGTGCTGCACCTAGGGAGGAAAAATGTCCAGCACACCTACTGCCTAGGAAATGACCTGCTGGGTGGCACGGAAGTGGAAAGGGATCTTGGAGTCTAGGACTCCAAAATAAACATGAGTCGGCAGTGTGACGAAGCCATCAGAAAAGCCAATGGCACTTTATCATGCATCAGTAGATGCATGACGAATAGATCTAAAGAGGTGATACTTCCCCTCTATCGGGCGCTGGTCAGACCGCAGTTGGAGTACTGCATGCAATTCTGGGCACCGCACTTCAAGAGGGATGCAGATAACCTGGAGAGGGTCCAGAGAAGGGCCACTCGTATGGTTAAGGGCCTACAGACCAAGCCTTACGAGGAAAGACTAGGGAAACTGGATCTATTCAGCCTCCGCAAGAGAAGGTTGAGAGGCGACCTTGTGGCTGCCTATAAGTTCATCATGGGGGCACAGAAGGGAATTGGTGAGGTTTTATTCACCAAGGCGCCCCCGGGGGTTACAAGAAATAATGGCCGTAATTTAGCAGAGAGCAGATTTAGACTAGACATTAGGAAGAACTTCTTCACAGCTAGAGACTCAATGATCTATTGAGGTCCCTTCCAACCCTAACATCTATGAATCTATGAATCTATAAGTGTTTTCCTCCAATTAGCATAGGAGAAAGAGCCCCTCATCTTATAACTGCATATAAGGGGATCTCACTAAATGCATTGTCTATCATTAAACTGTTGTCAAAAGCAGTATGTGCTAAGTAACAGAAACCAACTATGAAGTTGATTAAATGCAGCCAACACCAAATATGACTATAACATACATGGCACACATTGGGCAAATAAACTGAGGGGAACCTACTACAAGAATATACTAGTGCAACCTCTCTGAATAGGACATATGGTAGTCCATCAAGCACAGTCCCTCTCGCTGGCAACTCTTAAAGTCATGGGGAGCCACAACATTGCATACCAAGAATCCCTCTGTCAGCCCCTCAGCCTGGCACATGTGATTAGTGTGGTCCAGCCCTCCACCAGGTGAAGCTGGATCAGGTTGCCCAGTGCCTCATCTGCATATACATTTTTGGATCATCCCAGTACTTGCATCAAGAACAACCAGTTCCAGTCATGAATGGGAGCTAATTAGCACATGGATCCTTTGTGCTACATACACATACTGAGCAATGCTGAGCTGTGTGGCCAACATGGAGGGTGGGGTCACATTAATCAGAAGTGCCAGGCTGAAGGAGTGGTGGACAGGAATTTTGCAATGTTGTGGTTCACTATAGATGGAAATGCTGATGATTCTTATGGGGCCCAGTCTAGTGAACTATATGGTAAATCATGAGCCTTTTGGCTTTAGACTAATACAACACATAGTGTATACTAGATATAAGTAGGTGCCAAATTGCTGTTCAAAATTGTGTTTGTGAACATGTGTGCCAAAACCTTTGTCAGTTTCAAAAAAAGGTGAGGTGCAACAATTCTCAATGAATTAAATGTATGGGTATTATATGCAAGCTGCTATAGCCATATTTAATTTAGCGGTTGTTGTTCTCACATTTGGTTCTCACAGTAAGGCATCAGGGATGGGACTGCTAGGCGAAAAAGTTGTGGGGAGCAAAAGGGCTACTTGAGCAAGCAAAAGGGCTACATGAACCCTGAGATTTATTTTCCCTGCTGTAGTGTGGGAGGAGGACAAATTCAAGGTAAGCCTCCAATAATTAGATTCTGTGTCTGGAAAATTATTTAAAAATATACATTTTCCACAGATAGAATCAAATTATTAGGGTGTTATTTTATTATCAGGGTCATCTCCTCTTTGAGTAACTGTGGCATTTTATTTCTTAATCTTCCCACTAAGATTGTATCTGTATTGAAATTGATTCTTATATTGTTCAGCAACATCATGTTTTATTTAGTTAGTATGGAAATCTCAGCAGATTCTAGACTGATGCTATATTTGTTTGCAACCTCACCATCCAGTATTATTTTATATTATAGAAGCTAATCTTCTTGCTTAGTTCCTGCTGGTAATTGCCAAAGGAATAATGACTGCAAAACCAATGGAATGAACAAAAAATCCATATTGTTATTAACATGCATAGGATAATATATGGGTCCCATAGTGTATATAAGTCTATAATTCATCTGAAAGGCTACACTGTTGTCATAACCCATGAGGGAACAGCTTGACTCATTTGTATAAATGGCAGTAGGACCCCAAGAGACTGAGTTCAGCTTGGAGTCATAAACAATGAAGGACATCAATTGTTATATGTGTAGGTTTAAATGTTTTTTCTAGCACTGGAAAATATGTTGTTTGATGCCATTACACTAACTAGTACATTTTTAATGTGCTACACAGGGATTTAGCTCCCCAGCCAGCTTTTAAGTCAGTGGGAGTAGCATATATAAAAGTCTACCTGTGGCTTAGAATATTCTAGGATAAATTCAAAATCAAACTTTTCTTCTAAATGATTTCAGTGAATCTCTGCTTTTATTGATACCAATGTGGAATATTATTACTTTCACCATAGCAAGTAATGGAATATTATTACTTTCACACTTGGGCCCAAATTATATTCCATTTACTAGGCAGACAAAGTTCTTTAGGTCACGGAGATATATTTTATTAGACCAACTAAATAGGTGGAAAAAATATTCTTTACAAGCTTTTGGGCTTTTTCAGACATGCAGAAGGGTGTTTGTGCCTGAAAGCTTGCAAAGAACAATTTTTCCAACTATTTAGTTGGTCTAATAAAAGATATAACATTTATCCAAAGAACCTACCTTGTCTCTATATCTTTAGACCAACACGGTTACAACCAACAATCCTGCTTCCATTTATGAGGGCAAATAGCAATATTTTTCATATACTAGGGGTCATATTGTATTCCTTTCTGGTCATCCAGAAGATTGTTTCTGTTATTGCTGTCTACACAGAATTTTTACCTCACATGCATGTAGAAATTCTGTTCCTTGTTGAGTAGTGCTGCATGAAGAGAAGACTATATCTTCATGCAGACTATGTAGTAGGCTACTGCTGACCTCAGAGTCATTCTGGGAACCAAGAAAGGTTCAAAGAGACAAACTGTATACTCACAAACATAAATGTAAATACTGTAATGGCATTTTAATGGCAAATTTAATAAAGAAATGTAGGTAAGATGTAAATGACCAAATAACACAGTATGGCATATCAAGCAAATGCTAACATTTGTAAAAATGTGCCTTTATCTAAAGACATAATAATTGTAAAATTAATTTCTGTAAGTCCTTAAGTCTTAAGAAGGCAGTAACTGTGGCCAGCCTGTTAGGGAAAAGGGCTTCTCATCTAAGCTTCAAATTACGTTTTATAAGAGCATTATAAGTATATAAGGGGTATACATCAGGATCTGGAGGTGGTGTCCTGAGGGGCCAGGCCATCTCTCAGGATCTCAAAATTGCGCTGTTAGATGGGAGGGTGTGACACAATTGCACATACACACACTCAAAAATCAATTAGGTGCATACATACACACTATATGCATACACCCCCCACCAGGCGCGCATGTGCATGTGCACACACACACACACACACACACACACACACACACACACACACACACACACACACACACACACACACACACACACACACACACACAACACCAACTCAGGCACATACATGTCCAAAATTACCAGCCTAGGTATATGCAGAGCTATCATCAATTCAAGCACCTACACACACTATACAGACCAAAAGAAATTAGATCAGAATCAATACCTGCACACCCAATATACATACACAGATCACTAATTTATATATCATGCACACAGTGACATACATGTATATCAGTTCACATACATATCACTCACCTATACATATACACAGGTGAGTTCCTAACTTGGGTGTTGTGGTGTATATGTATGTGCTTGGGGTACCTGGGGGAAGGTTAAGGTAAGAGAGAGAGTGAAAGTGTAGCGGGTGAAAGTTGCTGGGACTGGGATTAGAACCAGTAGACTAGAGAAAAAGAGCTGGGCTGAGGAGCTAAGGCTTGGGGTTACTTTAGGTTACTACTAGTGGAGACTGAGACTAAAGTTGCTGCTGCCAGGATTAGAACTGGCAGATTGGAGCTGAGGATGGCAACCCAAGTAAAAGACAACAAGAAATTGTTTTTTAGATATATTGGGAGTAAAAGGAAGGCCCAGGGAGGAATAGGACCCCTACTAAATGGGCAGAAACAATTGGTGACGGACAGAGGGGACAAGGCTGAACTCCTCAACGAGTTCTTTGCCTCAGTGTTCCTAAGTGAGGGGCATGACAAGTCTCTCACTGGGGTTGTAGAGAGGCAGCAGCAAGGCGCCAGACTACCATGTGTAGACCCTGAGATGGTGCAGAGTCATTTGGAAGAACTGGATGCCTTTAAGTCGGCAGGCCCGGATGAGCTCCATCC
>NW_005841993.1:2659304-2699897 GCF_000455745.1 Alligator sinensis
CCGCACTTCAAGAGGGATGCGGATAATCTGGAGAGGGTCCAGAGAAGGGCCACTCATATGGTTAAGGGCTTGCAAGCCAAGCCCTACGAGGAGAGACTAGAGAAACTGGCTCTATTCAGCCTCCGCAAGAGAAGGTTGAGAGGCGACCTTGTGGCTGCCTATAAGTTCATCACGGGGGCACAGAAGGGAATTGGTGAGGTTTTATTCACCAAGGCGCCCCCGGGGGTTACAAGAAATAATGGCCACAAGCTAGCAGAGAGCAGATTTAGATTGGACATTAGGAAGAACTTCTTCACAGTTAGAGTGGCCAGGGTCTGGAACGGGCTCCCAAGGGAGGTGGTGCTCTCCCCTACCCTGGGGGTCTTCAAGAGGAGGTTCGATGAGTATCTAGCTGGGGTCATCTAGACCCAGTGGTGTTTATAGGGATGGGTCCTAGAGAGGACCCATTTGAGCCAAGCCACTAGCTCTGCACCAGCCCAGATGATCTCCTTGGTGCTGCCCTCTCTAGGGAAGGTTTTGGGGGTTGAGATTAAGTCAGAGGTAGGGGAGTCATTTAGGCTGGGAGAGGGGTTGCTGAGGTATGGGGGAAGCATTCATTCTTGTCCTGGATGTATGGGTGAGGGGGACAGCAAGTGCAAGTGACCTGCAACAAATCCTTCTGAACTCCCCAGAGTCTGGTACCAGGTGCAGGGTGTTTCTGGGGGCTCCAACTTTCCCACCACCCCCAGGTCCTCCACAGTCCTGTCCCAGTCTAGGAGGGAAGGGGGTGGTGTGCAAAGCTCAGGTGGCTAGCTTCATGTCAGCTGCCTGCAAAAATCCCTGCCAAACCAGACATCAGGCCCCCAGACCTTATTTAGTGTTGCTTGCACCTTTAAGACTGGCTCAAGGCATGGGAAAACTTCACTTAAGCTCACTTTACCTGAGCTTCATTTTACTGAATTTTTCCTACACCCACCCCAGTCCCTTTCCCCTGTTCTCCCCTAGTCAGGTGATTAGTGGGGGAAACCAGTTTTATTTCAAGCCCCCCACAAGGACAGTCCTAGGCAAGGGGGGCCATGGAAGGCTGAAGTATGGTGGCCAGGGAGGCATGCCTATCATCACAGCAAATAAACCCAGAAGTGGGTGGGGCATGGAGATGTTGGGTGATGACATAATGATGCTTCTGGATGGCTAGACCATGGAGCTGGATAAAGTATGCTTCCCCTGACTCCAGAGTCTTGATACACTTAAGCAGTTGAAAGCAGCTGATCTCAGCGTGGTGCTGCAGGGGCAGGAAGGGGAGCGGGGCAGGGAGACAACTAGAGGTTTGGAGGGTGAAAGAGGGTATATTGGCTAGGAGCTGTACAACCTGGGATTCTGGAGGCCTGCCAAGTAATCACTTGATTGAAATTGATCAAGGGAACTGAATAACAATACCCTGAAACTACCTAGGCAAAACATATGAAAGGCAAACCTCACCCAAGTGGCAAAACTCTAAAATGTTTAAAAGGTACTGAGGATGGGTTAACACCCTTTTATGGGTGAATGCTCCCATTTTAACAGACTTCATTACAGTTAAAGGTAACCTATAACATCAACCTTAGCTGTGGGCCTAACACCTACAGTCTCTGAATGTGCTCCATACTGATTCAAAATGTCCCATAGGTACACAGAGGATTCTTACAGCTCACATTGATTCAGATGTGAATCTCCAGTTGTCTTGACTATTCAAAGCCCTAGCCAGCTACATCTCAAATTGTGGCTTGCCCTCTGAAATGTCTCCCTGCATACCCATGTGATACTCTTGCACTCTTCCCTAGTACTATGACCAAGTTTCTAATTTTTATAGGATTCGTTTTTTAGTTCAGTTTCTTGATGAGAACGTTTCTAGCCAGGCTGGTTTCCTGTTCCACTTTGCATTCTTCTATCTCAATAGGATAGCTTGCTACTGTAACTTTAACAGAGCCTCAGTAAAGTGTAGCCAGCTTTTCTGGACTCCTTTTCCCCACAGACTTGCCTCCCAAGGGATCCTGCCCAACAGATCCCTGAGCTTGTTAATGTTTGATTTTCTGAAGTTCAGTGTCCTTATTCTGGTGCTCTCCTTCTTTCCTCTGTTTAGGATCTTGAACTCTATCATTTTTTGGTGACTGTCACCCAAGTTACTTTCCATCTTTACATTCTCAGTCAATGCCTCCCTGTTTTTGAGCTGTAAGTTGAAAACAGATTCTCCTCTCATTGGTTTTTCTGCCATCTTAATCAAAAAGTTGTGCCCAACACACTTTAGGAACCTGCCAGAGTGTTTGTTAGCTGCAGTGTTTCCCTCCCAGGAGATATGGTGATAATTAAAGTCCCCCATGTGAATCAAGTAATGTGATTTGGAAGCTTTCATAACTTGTTTTAAAAAGGCCTTATTCACCTACTCCTCTTGGCTGGGAGGCCTGTAGCAGACACCCACCATGATGTGTCCCCAGCTGCTCTGCCCTCTGAACTTAACCCAAAGGCTTTCATAGAATCATGGATAAGTAGGGATGAAAGGAATCTCCATAGGCTGAAGCAGGATCATCCCTATCCAAAACACCCTATACAAATCCATAATTAAACTCTTAGTAAAACTACCAGCAAACCTGACATAACACAAAACATAATACCCTAACCTGCCATAGATAAAGAAGAGGGATCATGTCAACCAACATCCTACTTTTGTAAAAGGTTGTTCATATATGCTTGAGAGATCCCAAGAAGAGAGCCATCCCCCTTGCTACGGAGGAAGGCAATACCCCTCCCTAGCCCTCCCTCCACACACCCCAGTCCATACCAATCTCACCACGGGATCAAATTCATTCCTGACATCAAATATGATGATTGATTTTACCCTGAGTGGAGAGGAAGACCCTCTAGCCAGGAACCTTTGGCTTTAAGTCCCAGCAGGCACATTGGCACACTGCAGTTAAAATGTTAAACCATGGGTACAGCCAAAACCCAGTGCCTCTGAGGAAGGCCTAAAAAAGGCCTACTGACATACATAACAGCAAGAGATAGGAATTCACTCCCAGCCTCATGCAGAAACCAGCAAAGTCCAAAAGGATGGGAAATACAGTAAAACATTTTCCTTCTGAAATATGCTCCCATTCTCTAAAGTATTTGTAATCCTTCCCAGTTTCATGTCATCTTCAACTTTCAACAGGCCTACTTTCCACTTCATACTGCATCTCTGAACATGTGTATGCTGCCTTTATATATATATAGAGGTACATCTCCTTTTTCCCATGACTGTCTTTCCTGAACAAACTATATTCATCTATGACTGAATGTAAGTCATGTGATCTATCCTACCACAACTCCATAATCCCAATGACATCATCAGTCTGCGATTGTAGTAGGACATCCAATTCTTCCTGTTTGTTCACCATATTTCTCACATTAGTGTATAAACATTTCAAGTATCTAACTGGCTGTCCTATCCTCTCCCTGAGAAGATTGGTAAGGTTTCCATTATTTCCTTCACCTACTAAAGTTTTATTCAGATTGCCAAGCTTTTTACTTACTATAATTTATGCCAGTGTTAATCAGTGACAAATCTTCTGAAGTGACTGGAAATATACTACTCTAAAACTGAACTGAGAGAACGAAATTGTCTTGTTTTATCTTTTCAGTGGGTACACTTTCAATATAAACTCCTGAAACCCAGAATCAGGATGATTTGAAGCTTTAAAATCCTCACCTTTGTTTTGATGCACAGATTTCTTTTTTTTTTTCTTGTATCATTTTTTGGAAACTTCCTAATAAACGTGCAAAAGAAAAATCTAAACTTATATTTCTGTAGAACATATTAAAGCAGTATATAACTGATACTACCCTCTTCACTGCTCTCTGTTCATCTCATTCTTTCTGTGACCATGGAGAGGAAATAGGATCTTTGGTTTTCTTTTCCTTTCTTTTATTTTTTTTTTTGTTACCTTTTCTTGAAGTTAAATGAGAACTAACTTATCAAAATATGGAGGGATCAATGCATATCACTCTTCTGCAGTTCTAATTTACCGCCACCTCAAGTAGCATTTTCCTGACCAAAATGTAATTGCATTTACTGTGGATATGCCTTTGTATTATGGGTCTTAAGCTAATGAATTAGGCTGCAGATCCAAAAACAGACTTAAAGATGTGCATAAATTTAAGCACGTGAATCATCTTGGTGACCTCAGTCACGAAGTGAATAACTTTTTAACTTCATTGTTTTTCCCTGTATGTTTAAAATCAAAGGCATGCTGAAATCTTGTGCTGAATTATAATATAAGTCAAATTATTCAGTGCCAGTGGCAACACACAATGAATGCTGCTTTGGTATGAACATTTTTAACATATTGCTGTAAAAAAGGAACAGGCTAACAATTACAAGCACTCCCTAGTAGATTCTCTGGAGTCTGCCATCCATTCCTATTCAAATTGGCAATGAAATTGTGAATGAATGAAATTAAATTAACTTTCATATTTTTTCAAACTATTTTCTCCTCTCCCCAAGTGTGAAAGCATTTGGTTCCATGGTTTTGGTGGAAGCCAATCTCTAGTTACTAGTTAAACACATGAAAACCAACAAATACATTATTTACAGCTTTTCACAGTTCAGGTGAGGCATAGTTTGGCAGCAAATGTCAGTAGACAATTGCCCTTTCAAGAGGAATTTCTTGCTGGCATTCCTCTGCCATTATTAGTTCATCTGTTACCTTCCCTGCATACGTCAGGTAACATGAGAACTGAAAAGAAAAAGTACACCTGTAGAAGAGGAAATGGAGCTCAGCTATACAAAACTGGCATAGGCTCTATTAAGGATTCTGCACCAATGGCATAATCCATGGTAGCCCTTGTCTGCTAGTAAATGTCACTAAGGCTGGAATAGACACAGGATAGCTATTAGAATCACTGTTATTGCTGTATCAGATTCCCTGACAAAAATATCATTTTGCTTTCCCAGGATAAAAAGGATATCCCAGGATATCCTTTCCCAAGGATAAAAAAATGTCTGAATGTGTCCTTGACCTTCACATTGTTTACAAAATTTGGTTTCATGTAGTTAATGATTTAGATGTAATAACATCATTTAATTAAAGTATCAATTAATTACCATTACCATGATTTCATCAGAAGAGCTAAACACATTAACAGAAAAAAACCCTATTGCATATATTCTAATGCCATATGCAACATTTTTTACAAACGCTACTACAGATATTAATCTAGTAACATAAATATACAAATGACATAGCTTCCATTCTCATGCATCACTGTACTTTTTATAAAACCATTAACTTAGAAAAAATATTTGATATAATAGTTGGACAAAATGAAACCCTAAAATGAAACTGAATTGAAATCAACACAGGATGGATTCTTACACATGGACTACAATTTTTCTATCTAAAACATAGGTGCATTCTGATACATTCAGAGCTATACTGGCAATGCTCTTAAATAGACATACTACATTTTTTGTTATCTACATAGTTTCATAGTTTCTAGGGTTGGAAGGGACCTGAACAGATCATCAAGTCCAACCCCCTGCCCTGGGAAGGAATGAGTGCTAGGATCATAATACCCAACAATACCTTTGATGACAAGAGGGATAGTATTTATATTCAGACACCATCAATAATAAGAAGCCATATTAAGACTTAAATGAGGTTAATAAATCTGATATGTAAAACTAAATATACTGCAGTATAACATCATAAAGTCAGCATCCTTGGGACCTAGCACCTGTTGGAAATTTGAAAATTCCAAATTTTCTGACCTGGACAGGTTGGATCAATGGGCAGAGAGAAATAGAATGCAATTTAATAAAGATATATGTAAGGTACTCCACCTGGGAAGGGGGAACCCCCAGCACACCTATAGGTTGGGGAGTGTCCTTCTCAGCAGCTCAGAGGCAGAGAGGGATCTTGGAGTCATAATTGACTCCAAGATGAACATGAGCCGGCAGTGGAACGAGGCCATCAACAAGGCCAATCGCAACTTGTCATGCATTAGCAGGTGCATAACTAATAGATCAAGGGAGGTGATGCCCCCGCTCTATGCGGCACTGATCAGGTCACAGTTGGAGTACTGTGTCCAGTTTTGGGCGCCACACTTCAAGAGGGACGCAGGGAATCTCGAGAGGGTCCAGGGGAGGGCGACTCGCATGATTAGAGGCCTTTGTGATAGACCCTATGGGGGGAGGTTGAGAGAGCTGAATCTCTTCACCCTTCACAGGAGATGGCTGAGGGGAGATCTTGTGGCTGCCTATAAATTTATTAGGGGAGGTCAACGGGGAATAGGGGAAGCACTGGTTACTAAGGCGCCCCAGGGACTGACTAGGAATAACAGGTGTAAACTAGTTGCAGTGAATTTAGATTAGATATTAGAAATAAATTTTTCACAGAAAGGGTGGCCAGGATCTGGAATGGGCTTCCAAGAGAGGTGGTGGTATCACCTAGCTTGGAGGTCTTCAAGAGGAGGCTAGATAGTCACCTGGCTGGGGTCATCTGACCTCGGTCCTCTTTCTTGCCGGGGCAGGGAGTTGGACACGATGATCCATTGTGGTCCCTTCCGACTCTACAATCTATGAAATTTTTTCAAACACTGGCAGCTGCTAATCCTTCCCCTTCCCCCTTGCTCTGAGACCACCTGCCACTACCCTCCTTCTGAACGCAGAGGGGGAAGCTTGCACATGGTGACTGCTGTCACCATCCACCACCTCGTGCCCCTACTCCGTGTGTGGCCGCTGGTCTGGGACCAGCTGCCGCTACTCCCCAGTGTATTTTATTTTTTTAAAGTGCTGGATTTTTGAGAATTCTGGAATTTTGAGAACCAGATTTGTGAGGTTATACTGTCTAGAAATGAATACCAAAGGCCTGAACAGCTTCAAAGATCAACAGGGAACCTGGTTTTCTCTGATAAAAAAATCCCCAATTTTGGATTAAAAAAAGGAACCCCAAATCCACACTTTTCCATGATCAAAATGAAATGCCACTACATATATATTTATCTATTAGTGATGTTTCCTTTTAATTATGGAAAATGTGGATTTTGGGTTACTTTTTTAAATCCAAAAATTGGGGATTTTTTTATCAGAGAAAACCAGGTTCCCTGAAGATCAGCTTCATCAACAAGATATGCTGGCCCTACCTAGTCTGAAAGGTCCCTTTCTGAAAGATAATGTTAAATGTTTTTCATAGATGCCTTCACTTAGCCATAGTTGGTGTATTGCCATAGGTGGGCTATGCAAATAGATAAAGATTAAGCACTAGGTTCCCCTATTATAAATGAGGGAAAATGAAGTTCTTCAAAAGTAAACCCAGAGCACCCCAGTGGTCAGCAGGGAGATGATGGTAGGCAGCTAATTGGTATGTCTAAACTCCTTCTTGGAATCTCATTCAGTCCTCTAATTAGATGACTTCAGCATCTTGGGATTCACAGTTCCCAGAAAAAGGTGCCTAACTGAATGGGATGGGATGTGTGTAACACACAGTGTACTGAATTCAGTATAAAGTGATACAGCCATGGTAATTCACAAACATGGCTGCTACTAAGATCTATCACTTAATAGTTTAATATAGGCTTTATTGAACAGGGTTAAAACAGTTCACCGGGAAAGACTCTTGAGGAGTTGGTATGCAAGATTGGATGGGTGATTTGCATCAGTATAGCAGGCATAGCTGTTATATGTGACTAGGAAATTTCACACTTGGGTGGGAAGAATTGGGAGATTTGGAGTAGTGCTAAGCCATACCAGCCTCATTCCCCAGTTCTAGACAGGAAAACAGAATTATAATAAACACACTAAAATTATAGTGCACTAAAATTTAGGGAATAAAGATATGTTATGTACCAGATATCTACTAATTAGGAGAAGAGGTATGGTGCATGATTAGAATTCTGATTAGTCAGGAAAAGCACAATCAGGTAATGTACCTGTGTAATTAACTGTGGCCATGTACAGGTGTTACATTTGCACTGGGAGAATCACTGTTCTTTCACTAAGAACATATATAAGCAGTCATTCAATTTCTCAGGAGGAAATATGCCCCTTTCAGGAGAAAAATCTTCCAAATTGCCACATGGAAAATCTCCTCTATGAGATACTTTTTCTCACAAGAATGGTCATGCTTGTAAGACAAGCACACTGCTTGTATTAGCTAATGATTAGACTAATTATTATCCATGTATGTATAAAGGATGCATAATCATGGAAAATTTTGAATCTCTGTACCCTTTCACCTGTCTCCTCTGTTGGTCAGCCTCAGCATCTGTCTGACAATGGTTGACACTGAATAAACCTAATTTGGTTATACTCAATGGGCACATCCCATACACATGAGCATACGCATGCGGTATGCAGCACTGCAGACCTGTCTGTGGTGCTGCACACCACACACACCACACATACAGGCATTCCCATTGCTGCTAATGTTCAGCATGGGGGGTGGGGGTTTACACTGGGAGATCCTAGTGTCAGAAAAACCCGCACTTGAAAAAAGTGGGGCAGTGCACATGACAGCAGCATGCACCACCCGAAACCAGAGCCTGGCTGGCCAAAGCCACAGTCTGGCTGCCAGCCAGGCTCTCCCTTGCTGGATTGCCACCACTGGAGCCACAGAAGGCCCTTAGGTAAGGCTTCTGGGACCAGCTCAGGTGCTGGCCCCAACATCTCGTATCCCACGCAGGGCAACTTGCCATGCACCAGAGCGTGGATGCATAGGCCTTCCCATGCACCAGAGCGCATGTGCATAGGGACACATAGCAGCAACACAACTATATGCCACTGCTACTTGTGCCCATGGAAACGTATGTGCATGCTAATCTGGATACACCCAATGTGCCTCTCTGTTCAGTTTGTGATACCACCACAGCAACTTATAGCTCCTTGGAAGCAGCAAAGCCTACATGTAAGAGGACTTACCCAGGAAGTGGAAGATGTGGATTCTAAGTTATCTGCCATTAGAGGGAATTTAAACCCACATCGTCTTCCTCCTGGTAGAGAATCCTAGGACTGGAATACAAGATAGGTTGGGTAGGAGAATCCTCCACCCTTCCTGTTGAAGCAGGGCCACTGGTCAGGCAAGAATACAAGAAAAACAGGGATAGAAGGAAAATGAGCAAGTACAAACAAACTGCAGAAAAGTACTGACCATAATTTCTTGGAGAGATGGGAACCTTGTGTTCTGGTCCCTTCTTTCAGAACTGTTGATATATTTTTACATTAGACTGTCATTAGATAAAACATATACAAATGACCACAGTTATTTATCATTCTGGTAAATAACTCTGACTACATCAACCAGAATTCTGGACTCTCCCTTCACACAAGAAAATATTTTTCATTGAGCTTATCAAGTTTTTTGGGTATTTGGGTGGAGGAGGGGTGCATTGCTTAGCTCATTCTCCTGACCCAATTAATCTTGCTGTCTTGGCTGTCCAGAGACCCAGATTCAAGAGGTATTTACATTGTTCCTATGCAGCCTATTCTATAGTTTGACAAATAGGGCTCTTTCCTGTAGAGTGAAGGATGTGGGTTAAATGTCCTTAAAGTTGTCTCCTTAAAGTCCTCACCTATAACCCTGCCTAATACCCAGATGACACATTTCCTGTCTGAGGATTACATTTAGAGGTCTACTGTGCAAACAGCGGGCACTAAGCATCTGCCTTTTAAAGTTACTGTGGATGATGTGATTTGTACTGGGTTCTTGATGTGCTCTGTGAATTTCTAACAGATCAATAGGGATCCTGGTTTTCTCTGATTTTAAAAAATCCCCAATTTTTGGATTAAAAAAGTAACCCCAAATCCATGTTTCCATGATTAAAATGAAACACCACTATATATATATAGCTATATATTGCAGCGTTTCATTTTAATCACAGAAAAATGTGTTTTTGTAGTTACTTCTTTCAATCAAAAAAATTGGGGAGTTTTTTAAATCAGAGGAAACCAGGATCCTGGCAGATCAGAAGACTTAGGCATATTTTAGATACCTCCCAACCATGATCTAAAACCCAATACAATGTAGGAGCTAAATTTGATTTGTTTCTGAAAATATTCAGTTGCCTAAGTGCAGGTGCCTGGGGAAATTCTAAGAAAAAGTGTAACTGCCTAATCATTTTAGATCCCTAAGTAGTATGAATCTAATAAAGCATCTCAGTCCTGTTTACGTACCTACAGAAGCAATTTGAATTTACTGTGAATCAGTAATGAAAACTGGATTTTCAGTTGTGAGAACAATATGCAAAACTACTAAAGTAGCTAAAATTAACAAAGAAATGGATAGAAATTGCCCTGAGGTCCTTGGAATCAGAGAGAACAGATGGACATGTTCAAACAAATACAGCTCAGAGAAACAAATAAGATCATCTTCTACTTCAGAAAAAAATGGACAGACATGAAGCAGAGAAAACAGCCACTAAGGAACCAGATTCTCCTGTAGGCATATATGCAATAAGTAAAATGGAGGAGGAGGAGACAAAGCTTCCCTTATCCCACTTTTAGCCCAATAACTGAGCAGTAAGAGCACTTGCTAAAAGAGCAGCCTGTGTTCCAGGCCCAGGGAGGGTTTTAACCTACTTCTTCCTAGCAAAGTGTCATGGGCTAAGCAGGGAAAGGAGAGGTCTCTACATCCTCCTGTTCAAGACAAACCACTAGGTATCCAAGAAGGAAAATCATGTGGATGGGAAGGAAATAAAAAAAGAAGATTGTTTCAATGAAATGGAAGCTGCCCTGGATGGAGGGGCTTCTAAGTTCTAAAATCAGCTCCTGTTCCTCTTGGGGTAGAAACTATGCAATGCTGTCTATCTTATCCTATCTATCTTACATTAAAAATAGGGTCGGACTGGACATCAGGAGGTCCTTTAGTTCAGGCTCCTGCTTAAGGCAGTATCACCTATGTCTAAACCACTCAGTCAAGTGTTTGTCTAATAAGCTCTAAAAAACTTCCACAACCTCTCTTGGTAATCAGTTCGAATCTTGATCACCCTTCACATTCAGAATGCCCTTCCCAGTACCCAGCCTAAATTTCCCTTGGTGCACTTTGTCATGACCCAAAAGGCATGATTGTGTGTGTGCTTCGGCACCAGAATTATCCCCGTCAAGTTGCAGAGCATTGCACGGGAGAGTTTCCTGTAGCAGAGGAAACCCCAGTGCATGGACCAGTTTCCCGCCTTTTCTGCAGCTTCTTTTGCAGAGTGCATTGCTCATGTTGCAAGAGGAATGCACGGTGCAAAAGAGTTCCCGCCACCGGTATGCAAATTTGTTCCCCATAATTGGCTAGTGCTAAATTATTCACACGTGGCGGCTAACAATTGGCCTGTTAGCCATATAAGAGGCTTGAGCGGTTTCCGCCCAAGCCGAAGAGGACTCCACATCCATCTCGTGGGGACTCTGGGTACACGGCAGGGTAATAGAAACCCTGTGTGAGATCCAGAGGAGCGTGGCGGCCTGATCCACCGCCCACCTCTTCCCGTCTTCGAACGCAACTTTTATAAGATGTATTTACGATTTCTATTTTGGTGGCTCGTTCACCCAGAGCATCCGGAGCTCTGCACCGTGGAGCCTAGCAACCTCCATGAGACCGTCTGTGTTGTTTGTCTGTAACTGCAACTTAATCAAGCTTTCCAGCCTACACCACTGCCATCTCGGTGTAAGTAAACAATCTTTTAAACTACCGCTACGCGTCCGTGCCTAATTCCAGCTCGAAGGCTTTCCCTCTCCGCCCCGGCGTGCCCGGGCTGCTGGCCACAGCCCGCATGCAGCGCGAAAAGGGCTCGGGTCGCTCCCGGCCCACACACACTTTAAGACCATTATTTCTTTCCATGTGTCCTGTAGCCATAGAGCATAATGTATCATTGTCATGTGTGTACGTATCCCTCAGGTATTTGCAAACTGCTTTCAAATCCCCCTCAGCCTTCTCTTGTTCAGACTAAGTAATCCCAACACTTCCAAGCTTTTATCATAAATCATGTTTCCTAATCATTTTTGGTCCTCTCGGCTTGAGTCATTCTAATTTGTCCACATTTTTCTTGAAGTATCCAATAAACCCAATTAGTATTAAATGCCTGGTGCAATGGTCTATCTTGAAAGGAAATCACTCTGGGCAATGCAAAGCTGGTATAGTAATGTGTGTGTTTTGCTGAGAAGAAAGAAATAGAAGTTTAAACCCCCTTGGGAAGGGGGAAGATCTAAAACTCTGGCAAGTGCCCTAATCCCTAGGCTAAAAGGTAAGGGGTTTTAACACCTGCTAGTCATGTTTTCTCTGTAAATAACGTTTCAGGACTTACCTGGTATTATGCATGTACCTGGGCAATTCTGTTGCTTTTGAGAGCTATGTGGCCATGGTGCAGCCAATAGCATGCTCAGTATGGAGGCACAGCATGAGTGCAACTGCACTGAATTCTAAACAGTGGGTATTTGTAGAGATTATAGTTATTCAATTAGGTAAGTACCACTGAGGCAAGAGAAAGAAAAAATATTCCTGGCCCTGAAGGACAAATTCTGTGTTTTGATGGAGTCGCATGATAATAACTAGACATTTATACTTGTGAAAAACTTCAGAGAGTTCTACCTAGCAAGTGTAACGAAGTTCTAAAATCTAAGAAAAAAAATATGGATTAGCACCACTATTTCAAGAGAGGGGAAAGCAAGTGCACAGCATGATTCTATAACTGCTTAACCCGGTAAGAAAAAAACACCACTGGAATAAATAATATCAAACAACAGCCAAAGAAGTTAAAAGGATTGACAGAAAATATGAAAAGGCATAATTAAAAATGTCAAGAGGAAGACGTCAACTTAAAGTCAAAGAACTAACCTTATAAATTTGTATAAGTTAATAGAAAATTTTAGCAATGCTGGAGGCTCTATCAAAGATGCAAGTAGGAAGACACTTGGTACAGAAAAAGAACAACTACAAAAATGGCAGGCACAATTTTTTTCAGGATATCTTAAATATGCCAAACTTAAGCGGGCACATTTACACAAAACATTTACTGCAGTTGGCTAATTAGCTCCACAGTAAAATATTAGCATCTACATGTGCAGCTCTATTAGGCTGCAGTAAACAAATTAACTCTGCTACAAATTAATACTTGTAAACACAAGTACTATCTTGTGACAGCTTTATTTAGTGTGCCACAATGAATGTGTAGATGCTGATGCAGCTGGCTGGGGCATGAGTGTGCTTCACTGCAGGGGCTGCCTACTGGCTAGTAACATGCTGAAATATTCTTGTGCCCCAGCTAGCCCCTCCGCAGCATATTGAATCAGTCAGAGCAGCCCCAGGCTGACAGGCTGACCCCCTGGGCCCTCTGCCAGCCAGGGCTCTTCTAACTTGGTTCATTGTGCTACAATCCCAGGCACATGTGTAAATACATCACCTAGGAGCAATAAACCCTGGTGCGAAGTGCCCTGGAATTTATTCATTCACATTAATAGCACATGTAGATGAACCCAGTGAGATGTTAGGAACATATGGCAAAGAGATATTATCCTAAACTGACAGTGAATTAGGAGGCATTAACATGGCAGAAGTTAGAAAAGGAATTATTAATCCTAAAAATATGAAAGCAATTGGAGAGAATAACATGCTGGAAAAATGCTCTAAAAAAATAATGAAACAGCTTTGCAGTCCTTCCTTGTGCTTTTATACAGAATGTAGTATGAAGAAGACTCCAGCTCAATTGGAAAAAAGCAGGTTTTATAGTAAAGTTGCCAAGAAAGGGAGACCTTACTAAGTGCAATAATGAGAAAGGAATCAGAGTGCTGTCAGTGCCTTTCAAAAGAAACACTTGAAAAAGAATTGGCTAATGCTTAGGCCATGGCCCAGTGTTTAGAGGTCTGTGAATAAAAGTCAAGGAGATGTACATTCAGATTTACTCTGGGCTAGGTCCAAGGTCTCTTGCTTCCTCCTAAAGTGTCTAAATTATTCCACCACTATGGCTAAAAGATGAGATGATCCCCTACTTTTTTCCAGGACTAACAGATAGATGCACATTTATACAGGGGAAAAAAAAGTTAAAACATACTTTGTGGGCCTTAGTCTTCTTCATGGCATTGTCCTGCTCACTTTGCTATATCATTCAATGGGGCAAAAAGAGCTGTTTTGGCCAACACAGAAAAAACTATTTTTTGTTCATTACTTTTCAAAAGGAAAATCTTAATGAAGGGATGCAGAGAAGTTAGAAGCTCTATGTCAGTCTATCGTTCTCAGGAGTGATGTGTATAGCAATGTTGACATGCTGGATGTCCAAAAAAAAGAGCAAATTGCTGTTATATTTTTGAAGTGCTAAAAATATGCTAATAAATAGCATAAAATATGCTAATAAATAGTACTAATACATTTTAAATATTAAAAATATGATTATTAAATGCCAACATTATGTTAATCTGCCTTTATGAAACAGTCATACAATCCCATAAAATTAATTGATATGATCAACTCATTTCAATATGATTAGAATGATAGGAGCATAGAAGATTAGGGTTGGAAGGGACCACAGGAGGTTATCTAGTCCAAACCCCTGCTTAAAGCAGGACTATCCTCAACTAGATCATCCCACCCAAGTCTTTGTCTCACCAGGTCTTAAAAAACTCCAGGGATGAAGATTTCACTACCTATTTGAGTCACCTGTTCCAGTGCTTTACTCTGAGTGAGAAAGTTCTTCCTAATATCTAACCTAAACTTTTCTTGCCGTAAACTGAGACCATTACTCATTGTTCTGTTAGCTGCCTGAAATTCCTGAAGATGATCCCCTGAGTCCATTAGAACGTTTCTTATAGCCTTATTAATTCAAAGTAGAGCACACCAACCAAAAGCATCATACATGCGATAAGATGGCAAAGGTCACAAGCTTTAAGAATTTCCTCAGCACGGTCTCAGTGTTAGTGATAACATAGTCACAACCAGAAGAAGAAGAGGGTGACTGAAATATTATGTAGAAGAATGTAAAAGGAGCTGTCTATCAACTGTCAAAAGGCTGTGCAGACCTTAATAAATCTTAGCTGGTGGATGACCTATGCACTAGAGAATGTGAATGGATAAAGACAAAAAAAAATGACTTTTGGGTACCAACAGTGAGCTTGTTGATGCACAAACCATAGGAAATATGGTTCAAGATTCTGTTCTGTTAAACTAGTGAAAATCAGAAAATAATCCATCACATTTTGTCTGGATGTATGCTGGAAAACTGGAATCATAATCTGTGTCAGGATGCCTGCACCTGGATGCTCAATTAGGGGGAATTTTTCCAGTGTTCCTAAGTCATTTGGAAGTGCAAGTTACGTTTTCAAAAGTAATTAGACGTGAAAGACAGGCCTTCATTAAAAGACAGTACCTAAGTCTAATTCAAAACGTTGTCATTGTAACTGATTTTGGAGCCTCTGACAATATTAACTATAAGGGTAGCTGTTATCCTACAGCATCCCGCTGCATCCTTATAGGCTCCTCAGTGCTAGGTTCGCTCGCACTATGGAAGAAAGAGGCTTGGGGGTCATCATTGACCACAAGATGAACATGAGCCTGCAATGCGATGCGGCGGCTAGTAAAGCGACCAAAACGCTGGCTTGCATCCATAGATGCTTCTCAAGCAAATCCCGGGACGTCATTCTCCCCCTGTACTCAGCCTTAGTGAGGCCGCAGCTGGAGTACTGTGTCCAGTTTTGGGCTCCACAATTCAAAAAGGATGTGGAGAAGCTTGAGAGAGTCCAGAGAAGAGCCACGCGCATGATCAGAGGTCAGGGAAGCAGACCCTACGATGACAGGCTGAGAGCCCTGGGGCTCTTTAGCCTGAAAAAGCGCGGGCTCAGGAGTGATCTGATGGACACCTACAAGTTTATCAGGGGTGACCACCAGCATCTGGGGGAACGTTTGTTCACCAGAGCGCCCCAAGGGATGACGAGGTCGAATGGTCACAAACTACTTCAAAATCGTTTCAGGCTGGACATAAGGAAGAATTTCTTTCCTGTCCGAGCCCCCAAGGTCTGGAACAGCCTGCCACCGGAGGTGGTTCAAGCGCCTTCATTGAACACCTTCAAGATGAAACTGGATGCTTATCTTGCTCGGATCCTATGGCCCCAGCTGACTTCCTGCCCTTTGGGCGGGGGGCTGGGCTCGATGATCTTTCGGGGTCCCTTCCAGCCCTGATGTCTATGAAATCTATGAAATCTATGAAATCCTCAGTTGAATTCAGCAGAGTAATTCTGGGCATTCGTCATTATAGATGATAGCAAACTGATAATTTCTTTTTCTGAGGCAGCTAGTGTCATTAATTAATTATTTAATTTAATCCTATGCAATTTCATATATCCAATCTTTTGTACCTCTCTCTATCTCTTTCTTTTCCTGCATTTCCTTCTGCTTCTCTTCTCTCTCCCTCAGATTTATGGCAAAATTCACTGTTACTAATATTTTTGCTAATATTATAACTCTTTTGTATTATATGTGTCATTTACTATTTTATGTTTGTAATTAATGGAAACAATAGTATTAAATGAATGGATTGTAATATTTAAGACATAGTTTTGTCATGGCCATTCAATAATGTATGTTGAAAGACTTTACAGTAGGAAAAAACAGTACAATCAAACTGTATGTTTTTGTTACCAAATTTGCCCATTACTTTGGGGTGTGCTCATTTATTAGGGATAGTTTCTAGGGTCTTGGTGATTCTGTCAATGTGCTGCTTGTGTTACTATATGGAGCTGTATTTCTCCCTTCTGCAAGCCCTCGCCCCCAGTGCAGCTATCTTGCAGGACTCAATCTCAATGGGACTGGGTTCCTCCAGTCACCAAATCAGTCATACACACAAACACACACAAATTAACATGACACGCCTGACCTGGCCGGGCTGATCAGCATGGACAGGCTGACACCCTCATATGCCAAGAATCAGTTCATAAGAGCAACAATAAAATGCAGTCAAACACAAGCACACAGGTAAACAGAATCCCTCTGAATCCGGCTGGGTGTCCAGCTGACACCCTCATGGGCCATCATTCAGTTCATAAGGGCATGTCTGAGTCAAACTGGGTCAATCAGCCTGTACAAGCTGATCCCCTTATGTGTTTCAAACTCAGCACGTTCCAATCTTTGGCATCTTGATGAGCAGACCCCACAATAATTTGGGCTTCACAGGGATCTTTAGCATAGGTAAAAGAAGCGTTGCTGCAGAGCACGGGAGGAAAGAGAAGCAGCGAAGGAAAAATATACCCAATTACTACCAGTTTGACTATAAAAGTTATTTATTGCTAAGCATATGAAATATATAATAGTACTAGTAGTAATAGACATGCAAAAGAAAAACAAACACCAACAATGACAATACTACCCTGGTTTCACTAAGTATTTGGGGAAACTTAGCTCAAGCTTAACTGATACAGTTCAGGTTCAGAAGTTTATGCCTAGAAAGAAGACAGAGAACGCTGGGATCTCACCTAGTCCACGGTACTCAGGCTGCAAAGCTGACAGGCACAGTCCGTAGCACAATCCTTGAAGAGAGAGATGATCTGTTCTTCCAGCGTCCCAAGAACGACAGGGGATGGTGTCAGCACAGGGGTTTTCTTCTTCTCCTTCTTTCCTCCTGCTTCTACTTCTTTTCCTTCCTCTTTAAGCACACACACTTACAGATTTTTATACCCTCAGTTCAGCTGCTTCGAAGCACCCTCAGTAGTGTAAATCATTGTCTTTTCTATTGACAAGGGGTTATCTGGTTTGGACCATCTCAGGAAACTGATTGATAATCAGGAAACACTTAAGATTAGGGAGTAACCCAAATACTTGGGAGCCAGCTTGAAATTCCTATGGGTGGCAGATATACTGATGGGATATCTCATGGTTTCTTCAGGAACAATAGATAGCTTGCAGCATCAGGATTTTGGATTTTTACTTGTTGTGCACAAGCCTCAGCTTAGCATGACTTTTCCAGATCTTACTATAGTCTTTTAACAGACTTAAAACAATTATTGGGGTGCTCATAACCTTTTGTGGAGAGGACTCCCACCAGTTGTCTCGGGAAAGATATGACAACACCTGTAATTAGGGCTCCAGCAGGCTGGATGCTGTGATGAACCCTTAACCATTGTTCAAATGTTGCCCATACCCCCTCTGACTCGGTCTCTTGCCTCAGCATTCCCTAACCCGGCAACCGAGTTTTAGTCAATCAAGTTTAAATAGGCCTCCCATAGTGGGACCGGGGAATGTACAGCCCGAGATGCCTATTAAACTTAGAGCTGTGTGTGTGTGTCTGTGGGGGGGAAAAGTCCTTAGCAAATCCAGATTAGAACTGGTCTGATAAATGCTGAGCTGGGTGTGTGTGAACATGGGTTGATTAACATTGGAAGCACAGATTCCCCATCATGCAGCGCTCTCCTGCTTCTCTGGTCCCAGAATTCACTGCAGTCTCTGCTTCAGGCTTTCTGTTTTCCATCTCTCATGTAAATGAATGGTCATCTGGTTCCATCTCGGATGTAAATGAGACCTAGGGCAGTTGATTCACTCTTGTCACCCTTATCTGGTGAGGGTCTTAGGTGCGTCTCTTACTGCATCTTAATCAGTTTCGTTTAGGTAGAGGAGGGGAGGGAGGGGGGGGTGAGTCCTTTGTGAGTCAGACAGACTGCATCCTGTGCCAGGGTTGCCCAAGAATACAGAGCTGAGATGTAACATTTTATAGAATTAAGCAGTATTGCTTTGAAGCTTTATCAAAAAACTATGCATGAGGCAACACAATTCTTATATATAGGGCTGGTTATATGATCTACTGTAAGTGTTCTAAAACTTGCATACCCCAATTTGGTTTAAAAGGTTAAGAACCTGTTTGTGCCCTCCTTGATTTGTGCCTTTGAAAAATAAATGTAAGGGGCCAAAGGGAGGCAAAGCTTCCTTGACATTTTTTCCCATTTGGAAAGCACACATGATCTGTGGGAGGCATTTATGCAGGGATCACTGGCAAGTCAGTGTTCACTATAACCTGACTACTAGTAGTAGTATTTGAAAGAGAGACCCCAGAGCACCCAAGGAGATTTCAGACCAGAGTCATCCTTTGAGGGCATTCTCACAAGACTGGTAACACTCTTACTAGTAAAAGATAGCTAGAGCTATCTTACTGATGAGACTAGTTGAAATCCAAGAGGGGGAGCCCTCAGCAGTGACCCCAAGCTGCAAGAGGGAGCCGGGACCCCAGCAGTACTTATAAAGTGGCAGAAAGTAATGAGGCCGCAGGTGGCACACCTTAGCAGCAACCTAAGCATGACTCATGAAGCAGTGGCAATGATCCCAAGTGGCAAGAGGTGGCAGAGATGCAAGGGCCATTCCCAGAGCAGTGGATGCAGCCCCCTGCTTGGAGAACCAGTAATCCCAAGTGACAAGAAGTGGGGGAAACCTCGGTGGTGCTCTCAAAAACAACAGTAGCAACCTCAGAACAGCTTAATGGTATTCACATAATAGTATTGGGTGATACAACCTCTGCAGTGACAGTCAGTGACAAATCCTCTCCTAGAGATCCAAAGGGAAATAATTCTTTACCTCCCATCCCTGGACTGTGCAAGGTAGCAATTTTGCAGGGTGAGATGTTTTCAGGTAAAACTGCAGCCAAAAATCCAGAGAGATTTGTATTTTAATTTTTTTCAATATTTTAGGGTACCTGATATTTGTGGAATTTAATTTGGTGGGTAATTAACATTTGAGAACATTTGCATTTTGAAGTGGTGTTGATAGTTGGGATGTCATTTGATATTTGCGGCATTGTTTAATAATATGGGTGTTTTACCAGTTTGGTATCCATATTGCTTTGAGGGGGGAATTTGTTCTTTCAGAAGTCTCAGTAAAGGTTGATATTCCCAGGTTTCTGGATAAGGACTTGATCCAATACCCCTCTCCCCTACATTTGAACCTGGCCCTTTTATTGCCACCAGTGCATGACCGAAAGACTACCTCTCCAGGGCCTCATCTGCACGAGACACTACTGTGCAGTAGCAGTAAGCTACTGTGCTGAGGGCACTAACTGTGATGCAACACTACTGTGCAATAGTAACTGTGCTACTGTGCAGTAGCATCAGGAAAAAAAAACACATGGGGATGCTAATGCACTGTAATGCCAGTTACTGAATAGTCATTTAGTACTTTGTTATGCAGGTACTAAATAACTGTGTAGTAACAACTGCACAGTCTGCCACTTGTGTCGACACGGCCTAAAAAGAGCTGGCTTTGGGCTTAATCCTTTTATATAGAACAAAAGGTTATTTAAAAGATATGAGAAAATCAGATTATGTAAATGATAAAAGGTATTAAAACCTACCTAATTCTTAGCATCCACTTGACTTACCTGTATAAGCTGAAAACACTGGGGTTTTAAAAGTAAAAAGATATAAAACTCACATCTTGGGGTATAACTTCTTACACCCCAAAATTTGCTTTTGGCCATATTTCTGTCTCAAATATAAAGTTAAGTCATAATGACCACCCTTTCACCCTGGAGGCCTCTTGCTTTTACTTTCCATGTTCTTCTGATGTATCCAAAGCTCATAATAGCTAATGCAAACTGAACCACTTTTAAAATGAAGTAACACAGGATGCCTCATCTTGAGAAGTACTTAGACTGAAAAGTGCTAGATGCCTTCAACCTCCATTCAGTTCAATGGGAGTTGCAGGTGTTATTACCACCCATATTTGATCCCACATATTGCCTGCACATAACTAAGGTCATCACTAGAGATGACAGCAATTTCAAATAATGTCTATATTATGCACACATTAACAGCTACATTGAAACAAATGTAAACTGTGATTAGTTTTATAGGATCCATGTGCCATTTTATTCTAAGTAGCATGAAGAAGAATATTATTCATAACATTATTAATTATAAAAATATACAACCACGTCTCATTATCCTGAATTGAGTTCATTTTTTTACAGTACTGTATTAACTTTGCATGGTCAAAACAAATTAAGACTATGAAGACTCTTGTAAACCATTTTGTAATGTAGTTATTGAAAATGAGATTCTTAGGCAGCTCTATAACTTGTCATTAAAGATAAATGCAGATGGTGTTTTCACTTTTAAATCTCCTTTCCATCTGTGGTCTGTATGTATGCAAATCGATGAACTAATTTCAGATAAGAGGATTCTGTTCAAGTGCAAAATCTCAACTAGCCTAGTTTCACAGAAAATGGAACTTTTTATGAGTGTATTTTCTGAGACAATTGCTCTTTCATTAAAACAGTTTGAATCCAGAGACTATGAATTCTATTTACCCGATGGAAAAAGCATTGCTTTAAAATTATTGCATTAGGAGAGCACTTTGTCCTAGATGAAATTTCATCATTATAGATTTAATAGCTATTCATTTTTTGAAGACAATTAGCCTGTCAGAGAATGCAGTTTTATTTACCCTTACCACATTCAGTTACTGGCCATAATCTCAGAAAAGATGTCCGTATGAGATAGAACAGGATATCTAAATTAATAGCTTTCAACATATAACAAAATGAAAGACAAAGCTCTCAGTGCTTAGCTCCCACTCAGGTATGCAATGGGAAAATAAAAGGAATCTTTTTCTTTCCACTACTACGTTCCCCAGCCCTTCACTTGTACTGCTTATGTGCAAGTGCTGCTTAGGTAAGAACCAGGCAAAATTTCTTTGGAGAATAGAAGGATGGAATCCTGTTTAGTTTTCTGAGAATCACTGTCCAAGTACTTCCACTGTCAAAGTTATTCTGGTGTCCACTTTGTCAAAAGTGTCAGAGTACTTCTAGGTCTGCCTCTAAGCATGTGGGGGACCCTTCCCAAGTCTCTCTAGCTTGGCGATCGGCCACAAGGGGACCCCAGGTGCCCCCCCAGACCCAGGAGGCACCAGCCACTGAGCCAGGGGGCAGAGGGGGGTCCCCGGTGCTCTCCACTGCGGACCCTCCTGCACTCCCATGGGATGCTTCATCCACCCCACCATCTCAGCAATCACGAACTGCCTGGTACTTTTAGATAAGTAGAAAAAATATATAAATCTGTGTCTATGTGCATGGTTGTCATGGGAGATTTCAACTACTCTGACATCTCATGAGAAGAGCACTTGGCCATATCTGAATGGTCGCAAAGCTTCCTCATGTGTGTGGATGAGCTCTATCTGACTCAAGAAGTCTATGAATCAACAAGAGGCAAAGTGCTGCTCGACCTGGTACTGGCAATGGGGGATGCCTTAATCAGTGATGATTAATGATTGAAGGGAAGCTGGGTGACAGTGACTATGAGCTGATCACCTTCACCATCCTCCGTCAAGCAGGCAATTCAGTCAGCAAAGCAGAAGTCCTCAACTTCAGGAAAGCTGACTTCAACAAACTCAGGAGGCTTGTTGGCAAGGCTCTAAAGGACCATGACCCAAAGGGGAAGGGAGTTCAGGAAGAGTGGTTGCTCCTCAAGGGAGTGATCCTGAAAGCCTAAGTAATGTCTGTCCCTTCTCGGAAGAAAGGCAGGAAAAGGGCACAGCAGCCCCCTTGGCTCTTCAGGGAACTAGTGGACCTCCTCCATCTAAAAAGAAAGGCCTATAATGGACGGAAGGCTGGATCCACCCCAAAGGAGGAGTACTTTGCACTGAGCTGGACCTATAGGAAGTGAACTAGGAAAGCCAAGGCTGTGACTGAACTCCAACTGGCTACACAGATCAAGGAGAATAAAAAGTCCTTGTTTTAGATATGTTGGGAGCTGGATGAAAAGCAAGTGTAACATATGGGACCCCTGCTAAACCATATGGGTCAACTGACAACCGATGCCAAGGAAAAAGCCAACCTGCTCAACAGGTATTTTGCATCGGTTTTTCATCAGCCCCAAGGGACAGCTCTGCTCAATATGGTATGAGACAGCCAGGGAATGGAGAACTATTACCTTACATAAATGTTGATCACGTGAAGGAACACCTTGAGAGTTTGGACACTTTCAAGTCAGCTGGCCCAGACAGCTTACACCCCAGGGTACATAAGGAGCTAGCAAGCATCATAGCTCAGCCACTGGCATGGATCTTTGAGAACTCATGGCTCTCAGGCAAAGTGCCAGAGGATTGGAAGAAGGCCATTGTTGTTCCTATTTTCAAGAAAGTGGGGAAAGTAGATCCAGGGAACTACAGGTTCATCAGTCTGACCTCCTTCCCCAGGAAGATCTTGGAGAAAATCATCAAAGAGACCATTCTTGACAAATTGGCTGAAGGCAACTTCTTGAGGGATAGCCAGCACGGGTTTGTTGCACGTAGGTCTTGCCTGAACAATCTCATCTCCTTTTTAGACCAGGTGACATATCACCTGGACAAGGGAGAAGAGATTGATGTCATATATCTTGACTTTAAAAAAGCCTTCAATCTGGTATCCCATGATCGTCTTATAGAAAAACTGTCCAACTGCAGCCTGGCTACATTGCAGTCTGCTGACTGGGGAGTTGGCTTCATGGTTGGACCCAGAGAGTGGTATTTGATGGAAGTCAATCATTGTGGTGTGCTGTAACCAATGGGGGGACCCCAAGGCTCCATTCTTGGGCCTATCCTTTTCAACATCTTCATTTGTGTCAGGAGTGGACTGGCCAAGTTCGCTAATGACACCAAACTTTGGAGTAAAGCATCCACAACCGAGGACAGGATGGTGATCCAGGCTGACCATGACAGGCTCGGAAAATGGGCGGATGCAAACCTGATGGCCTTCAACTCTGAAAAATGCAAGGTACTCCACCTTGGGGAGAAAAACCTGCAGCATGCTTATAGGCTCGGCAGTGCTACGCTTTCTTGCACCACAGGCAAAAGGGACTTGGGGGTCATGATTGATCACAAGATGAATATGAGCCACCGATGTAATGTTGCAGCCAGCAAAGAGAACAGAACTCTGGCTTGCATCCATAGATACTTCTCTAGCAAATCCCAGAATGTCATCCTCCTGCTGTACTCAGCCTTGGTGACGCTGCAGCTGGAGTACTGTAACCAATTCTGGGCTCCACAATTTAAAAAGGATGTGGAGAAACTTGAGAGAGTCCACAGGAGAGCCACGTGCATGATCAGAGGGCAGGAAAACAGGCCTTATGATGAGAGGCTGAGAGCTATGGGACTCTTCAACCTGGAAAAGCACAGGCTCAGGGGGGGACCTGGTGGCTGCCTATAAGTATATAAGGCGTGTACACCAGGATCTGGGGGAATGCCTGTTCACCAGAGCACCCCATGGGATGGAGAAGTTTGTGACCTTTTGACCTTGTCAAGACAGTTTCAGGCTGGACATAAGGAAGAACTTCTTGACAGTCCGAGCCCCCAAGACCGGGAACAGACTGCTGCCAGAGGTGGTGCAAGCACCTACTTTGTATTCCTTTAAGAGTCAATTGGATGTTTATCTTGCTGGGATCCTATGACCCCAGCTGACTTCCTGCCCCTGGGGCAGAGGGCTGGACTCAATGATCTTCCAAGGTCCCTTTGAGCCCTTAAGTCTGTGTCTATGTCTAAATCATCGAATCTCCCCAAATCAATTTCAAGGGTTCCAATTCAGTTTGGAGAGATTAAAGGGTCTCCTGATTAGATTTGGATTTGGAGATTCGGCCACCGCAGTGAGCCGAATCTCTGCTGAATTGAACCAGTGATTGAAGCTTCGCATGGCCCTATACATTAGACATGTATGTAACATTGCTAATATTTATGGTTGACCCTGTGATAGAGCTACTTCATGGGTTCTAATATTTTCAGTGATCTTATTTGAGATGCAGGTTCAAAAGATTAAGCGTTTCTTTTTTATATTCCCTGATTTGTGCGTTAAAAAAAAAGTAAATGTAAGGGGACTAGCAGAGCCATATCTTTCTGTTGCTGGCCATATATTTTTATCTCTTGGCCTTCTTCCTGATTTTTTCATTTGTAGAGACAGATGTATAGGGATTACTTTGACCTGGGCCAAGGCCAGCAGTGGGTGGCTTTCAGATTGTTGTTTGTTTGTTTGTTTTTGTTATTAGTTTTTGAAAGCCCAAAGCACCCAAAGAGACTCTAGACCAAAGTTGCCCTTTGAGGGCATTCTCAATGAGGCTGATTAAAACCCCCAGTAGTAGAAACACCTAAAGCTATATCAACCAGTGTGGTGACAACATTGAGTAGTGGTCTCATGAGGCAACAGAGACATTTTACTGGCAGCATACGGCACTGTCCATCAGCAACCCAAGGAGGTGGAATAGCAGGATGGCAGTGACTCCAACTCGTGGCCCTAGAGTGGTAGCAGCATCCCACGTGGATATCTTAAACAGTAATCTGTAGACCTATTTGATGACTTGGCCCGTGGGCTTTATCCCACCAGTTTACTGGGGGCTGCCACTGCTGGGCAGCGATGGGGAACCAAGAAATAAACCATTACGGGGGACAAAAAATGACAAAAGGGAGCAACAGTGGGTGAGAGGGTCAAAACTAATGCACCATTAAGGAACAACAAGCAGAGCACCAAGAGGTGGCATCCAAGTCAGGGAGACTCACCTCCTTCCCCTTAGACTGGACAAGTAGCAACTCCTAGAGTGGGGTAATTCAGACAAAGAATGCAACCAAAACACTCTGGGATACTGATATTTAAGGTGAATAAAGTTAGAAGTAATTGATGTTTAGGATATTTAATAGCTGAGGGGTTTAAAAGTTCTTGTGTATAAGGTGTAGTTATTTCTTCTTAATGAACTTTCATATTGTTTGTGATAAAATTGCTTGTGAGGAAGTTGTTCTTTCAGGACCCCCAGTAAAGATCGGGGCTGGAGCCAAAACCCCCAAAATTTGAACCAGGCCCTTGTATTCCCAGTACCTGGGAGCATTATATAATTATATTATATATATGTGTATGTGTGTGTGTGTGTGTGTGCACGCGCGTGTGCGTGTGTGTATAAGTATAACATATACACAAGTATATTTTACAAAAAGTACAAAAATCTAAGTTATATATACAAGATCAACTTCTTGTAATTTTACTACAAGATTTTTCCACAGAGAAAGCTCCAGATACTAGACCAGCCCCAGCCTTCAGATATTACAATGAGAACTTTACAAAAGAAATTTCTTAACTAATTCACCAATAAATTTTCAGATAATTTTATTATTTGGATGATGTAAGAAGAAAAAAAAAACAATAAAAAAAAAAATGATGTAAATTTCAACAATCATTTACAATAGAAAATAGACTGCCCCTTAAGAGGGCGTGGGGTGAAGGGACAGGTTTTAGATACTATATAAGCATAATAAAAAAGGCAAACTACAAACATCAGTATAAAATATGTTCTACAGTCTACAGACATATGCAGCTATATTCATAAATCAGACATCCCATTTTAGAAGCTCAAAAACATCCATCAGATGTCTCCATGAAATCTTATAACATTTACATCTGTTGCAGTGCATCTACTATCTAGATCTCATTAAATTATATTTTCCAGAAGTTAGAACGTAATAATGAACAGTATCTCTATAGAGGACAATTAAACCATATAAATAGTTTAATTTATGATTAAATTATTTATTCCATGTTATTAATAACTGTTTTCAGTTATACATAATGTTGAATTAAGTTATGGTGTTTTACTGTGCTGATTTGATTCTAAAGCATCTCTCAGCATTATGGTATGGGCCCAAATTGACCCTGTGGCACCCTTGCATGTTTGGTTTGTTTTCAGCAATCTTCTAAATACAGATTGTAAAAATAAAGAGCACTGAATGTTTATAGACAGTGTCTAACAACATGAAACTGTCAGGAATTAATTACTTGACTTCAGTTTGTCATATTGTATCATTGTGGTAATACAGAGTTTATGGCAATATAGTGTTTATGATTCAGCACATCAAAGCCCATTCAAAGTTCTTTATTAGGTTCTAGTTATAAATGGTAAAAATGGAAGACAATATTTCCCCCAAATTTATTTGTTAAACTATCAATTATCATCTTAATTTGGTCATTTTCTTCCAGCTAAGGATTATATTAACTAATACTAATTGTATCTTATGAGGTAATTAAGAATTAAGTGGATCTTAACCTTTTTAGATTCAAGACAACCCTTGATATGTTCCTGGCTCTGCACAATAAGCTTAAGACATCCCTCAGAAAATGCCATCTTTTAGTTTTCCCTTGTTTATTGACTACAGAAAAAGGATGGACCTCAATAGGTCTGCGATAAACCACAAGTCAGAACATTTTTAACACTGTGGATTCTTATTTGAATTTTGAATTTGAAATCTCTGCAAATGCCTAAAAGTATAACAGATGTGGTACCCCTCAGCACCCTTGAAACAAACTCAAGGCATCTCAGGGTACTGCAGCACCCAGTTTGAGAATCATTGAGCTACACCATTAGAGTAATGTCTTGTCTGTGAATCAACATAGTTCTACAATACAATAAACATAAACTTGATTCAATTAATTTAAAATATAGAATTTTATAAACATGTATAAAGCAGTAAAAATGTCCTTACTCTATCAGATTTTATAATTTTATTTTCTTATATACAAATAGAACTGCTGTCAATTTAATTAACTCTCCTTTCCTCCCCCACCATGTTCCCTTGTGTCTAGTATTTGGAAAAAATGTCATGGACAGAAACAAATGGTGTTTATATAATGACAACACTTTTTCATAATTTGAAGGTTAGGAGGGGAAATTAATACTGAGATCAGAGCGCTTTCCACTCAAAACAGAAAGAAACTCTTGCTTATAACAAATACAGAAGTGAAGACATTCTACCCTTTTTTGTACCTTGATTTCACTTGGCTTTCTGGCCTTCAAGTGTACCTGAAAAAGTTTTAAATTCAGTCCGACATGGTGTTTTTCCAGATAGTTAACAGATGTTTACAAGAAGCACCCTTGATTCACCTGAAGAAAAGAAACAGGAATTAGAAGCTTGTCAGACTCCAGTTTTGGACACTGATTATTCCTTAAAGCAAAGCTCCATGATTTATTGCTCACAGCCAACGAGTTTCTCACAAGACCTTCTAATGGGGTTTGTGGCTACAGGAAATTAAAAAGTTTAAATTGAGGTTAAAAGGAGAGCAAAGTATAATGTGCTCAAGTACGTTAGTCACTTTTTTGCCATATACCAGGAAAGTTTGGTGACCACTGCTTTAGAGTATGACTTGAGCTTCTGCAGATATAAAAGAACTGGGAAATGGGGGGGGGGGAAAAAAAGGAAGTGCCTTTTACATACTTTTACATACTGGAAATATTTAATTTTCTTGTTCTCAGCTGATTGATATTCCCACATATCATTCTATCAGCTCTTATTTTAAAAAGAATTGAGTCTGGAAATGTAGAAAATCACAGGAGAGTGGAAGGTAGTCTTCAAGAAATGCTATAAAGTTATAAGGTAGCATTTTCTATCATAGCACCTTACCCTTACCAGCTGCTTTGAAGCCACTGACCAAAAAAAAAACAAAAAAAAACCTTACCAACTCTACTCCTTTAGCATCCGAGTTAAAGCTTGAGCATTTATGAGGCCAATGTTTCAGCATACTTATGTTCATGTCAACACACAGGTTTCTGTTTTGCCACAGAGTAACCATGACCAACTTGTTGGCCTTTACAACCAGGCAACTGCGAGATTACTGACTCAATGGGTGCATCAGCACATGTGCTTTAGTGTGACAAACTAATTAGCTCTGCAGTAAAGCATCAGTCTACCTATGTGCCAGTATTAGGGAACAGTCAATTAATTAACTCCACTGTAGGTTAGTACTGTCAGGGACAGTACTGTCTTGCAGCAGAGAACTTTACTGCACCGAAATGCATGTGTAGACAGTGACTGGGGGCATACATTGCACCTAGTCAGCAGAGCCACCCATGTCCTGCTCTGCCCTGGCTCCGCACCAGCTCTTGTCACAAAGTAAACAGCTCCAAGCAGTGGCAAGACACTTATTGCTACATTAAAGCTGAGAACCAGAAGAAAAGTTTAGTGTGAAGGAACAACTGGTGGGAGAGCAAAGCAAAAGAGATTCAAAAGGTTGCCAATAGCCATGACATATATAGTTTCTTCAGGACAACCAAAGCTATGTATAGGCCAGGCACACAAAGAATGATCCCTCTCTTGATCGAAGGAACAACATTCCTTAAGAACATCTCCACCATCAGTGCACAATGGAAGGAGCACTTGCACAAGTTCCTGAACTGAGGTTCTAAAATCAAAGACAAGGCCATCTCAAACACCCATTAAAGACTACCTTGCAGTTCCATCAAGATATCAAGAGACCTTGAAAGCCATTAATCAGATGAAGAATAACCAAGCATGTGGTTCTGATAGAATGCCAGCTGAAATATATAAGCAAGGTAGAAAAATGCTCTTTTACCAATGACACATCATGATCATGAAAGTCTGAAAAGATGAACAGATTGCCAGTGACTTGAGAGATGCCAGAGTCATTACTCTGCCAAGAAAGGTTATAGGTCAGATTGGAGCAATTATTATGGTTTAGCATTCCTGTCCATGGGCGGGAAGTTCTTCACCTGCATTCCCCTCAATACATTCACTTTCCTTTTTGAGGAGTTTATACCAAAGTCCCTATGTAATTTCAGACCACTCTGAGGGACAATAGATGAAATCTTTCTTGCTAGACAACTGCAGAAGTGCTGCAAACATTGAGACCCTTACACAGCCTTCATTGACCAAATTAAAGCCCTTGATTTAATGAACAGAGAGGCCTTATGAAAGATTCTGATGAGCTAATTCTGGGATTGATGTTTTCTCTGATAAAAAAAAAATCCCCAATTTTCAGATTTAAAAAAGTAATCCAAAATCCACATTCTTCCTTGATTAAAATGAAACACCACTTTTATACATACACGTGCACATACACACACATACATATATATGTGTGTGTGTGTGTATAAAAATATAAAAATGGTGTTGAGAGGTCTTTTATATATATAAAAGCACTATATATATAGTGGTCTTTCATTTTGATCATGGAAACATGTAAATTTTGAGTTACTTTTTTAAATTAAAAAACCAGGATCACTGTTTATAAGGATGCCTGATATCTGCCTCTTAAACCAGGGTCTATGCTCCCAACTCACTGATGATCATGGTTCTTGAGGAAAGCAAAATAAGAGATTCAGGGACACAATGAAGGCCAATCTTTAGAAATGTGATGTTAACACCAATGTGATATTAACACCAATACCTGTGAGACTCAAGCAATGAATTGTCTCCAGTAACACTGTGATATGTGACAACCATCAATTATTTCCAGCAAATTCATCTCATTATGGTGCGGATAGATGAAAGACAAAGGGAAAGAACTGTGACCTAACATCATCAGGATCTACTTCTTCCTCCCATGTCTGCATTCGAAAATGAAGAACTTGTGTTGGCCTCCTCCATCATCTACAGACTCATCAATGAGTTCCCTATTTACTGGAAGACTGTCATCCTTGTTGTAAGACATGGCTTATGATGACAGCACTTCTAACGTCAAAATGGGTGCCTCTGTTACTGTTTGAGCACCTCTAGCACACCGACTTAGCACGTCTGTCTTGGGTGAGCAGTTATCATGGTACTGTCTTTTTTGAGTTTATTGTCTGAGCAATTTCATTTCTTTCCTTATGTCAATTTATGGCCTTCTATGAAGTTCCAGCATCAACATTTCTCTAACTCCATACTAAGCCCAGACCACCACAAGCTTAGATGCAAATATTGTCTCATGTTCTGCATTGATGTCAAGACACAGGGTTGTGTAATGGTACTGGTGCCACACTTCTTGCCTACTTGGCATACATCAAGACACTGATCTGGCTCTCTGGACACTGTTTTCATGGGCATGTCCTTAGATTCTAAGTAAATAAATACTCTTTCCTTCTAAAGAGCAAAAAATTTAGAACCTACTGTTCTTGATTTTTAGGATGCTGTATTGGCCAGCTTTCAGTCCACTACCTATTCCACCATAGGTAGAGATAAGTGCTGCCGTGATTTTAAGTTACATATCCTTTGGCAAAAGATAATTTTAGAGATAACTAGGACATTAAGGGTAAATTAGGTGAGTCACACCCTGCTTTCAGAATCAGAAATCCCTGCTTTAGTGCTCTGACAGAGCTCACAACGCTGCCCTAAGGCAGCTACACTATTTCTGATTTGGAGGTTGTCCACACAGAGAAAGCACAGCATAACTTAGTACAGCGCTGTCACTGCCATAACTGTGTGGTATAAACATACTTCAAGTGGTGAAAGTTGAAAGCAACCATCTTTTACTGAAAGACACAAAAATAAAAAGTCCCTGAAATTCAAAGTTTTTACATCACCAGTTTAATATTCTCCCTTACGTAACTTTTTTTGTTCTGATGAGGCTTTGAGTTCAACAAAATGAAGAAATATTGCCATTTTGTCCTCTGGCGAGTTTATGCCCTTTCATAGATCAGTTTAGTAGCTCTTACATTTAAGAGAAATGTGAAGGAGTTTGAAAAAAAAAAGAACAATAAAAAGATTGCCATTGAGATTCTGTGCCTTAGGGGCTATTGTAAAGGTCAGAGTCACTCTGAGGTCACAGAATCTGCACCATTAAATGCTGGATTGGGATCAAGACCCAGGTAATGGTGGGGTTATGGACTCAGCACCTGATGCTTGTTTATCTGATGTCAAGACCCAGGTTTCTGTGACCTTTACTGATTCCAAATCTCAGGCTTTCTAAGTAAATGTCCAGGCTTCACCCAGATGAAATTCTTCTTGTTTGTGTTAATTTGTCCTGAACAGAGACTATAATGATGTAACCCTTGCTGAATTGTAAGGAACTATGCCAGATCCATCAACAACTACAGATATTTCAGATGTGACATAAATGAGTTAACAACTGCACTACATAAAACTGTCTTTTGAATAGTTTTGAATACCATTTGTTAAAAAGATATCACAAAAAGAAACTGAAACAGAAAGTGAATGCTAGCAAAAAGTGAAGGTTAGATATTTCTGTGGCTGCTAAGGTGAAAATACAAAACATTACCTGTTCTAATATGAGTATCTAACTTGTCTTTAAAAAGATAAGGAAGTGAGTTGTTGTGTTGTTTTAGACTATTAAATGGCAAAGTCAGGGTGAAATGAAATGTTACAATGGGACCATGTTATGTGCACTTAAAACTTGAACAATTACAAGTTAAGGCTCTTTAACAGATGCTAAATTCCCTCCAGGCATCCTAGTTACACCACTTCAAGCTAGGATTATTTTTTAACTCTGCTACCTGACTTGAGTTAAATTAACTTCTGGGTGTTCACCTGAGGTAAAACCACCAACTGGCAGTCTTCCAGTATCCCAGAAGGCACTGTTTCCAGGTGAACTACTTATTACTGGAGACCCTACAACCCTGGACTGAGAGCTGGGTATCAGATGAGTGAGAAGGTAGTCAGTAGGGAGGGGAAGGGGTGAAAGAAGACAAGGGGGCCAGGGGAAGGTTGCATGTGAAATGGGGGAAGGAGGGGAAGAAGTGGAGGGGGAAAGAAGGAAGGGGCAAGAGGAGCTGGGAGTTCCTTCTTCCCCCGCCAGAATTGTTCCCTTTGCCCTCCAAATTTTCCCTTGAACACCTCTATCATCGCATGACACCAGATCCCCCACCACCACCCAGATTGTTTCGCTACCACCTCCTCCACTCCCCTTTGGACACTGAATCACCCTCCTACCCTAAATCACCCCCTCTTCCCCTGGATCACCCTCCTGAAACCTGGATTGCTCCTCCAATAGCTCCCTTTATCCCCCATCACCCCTCCACCTCCATTGTTGCCCTGGAGCCCCAATCAACCCAATAGCAGCAGCAGGTGGGAGCGGGCCTGGGTTTGGCCACCATCCTTCCACATACTAACTGCTGCCCAGAGCAGTGTAGTGGAGTGCTGTGGGCAGCCATGGAGTGCTGTGGGCAGAATCAATTGATAGATGGCAATACATCCCTTCTCCTAGCTCTGAGCTTGCCAAACTTGTGAACCCTTCCCAGTGCAAGGGAGACGCACCCTAATGCAGCTGAGAACCATGGGATGCACAGCTTGCAAGATGTGTGTGTGTTCCCCATGGCAGCGACCTAGGTGCAGAGCTGCTGCTCCAACAGTCACTTGCTGTTTAATGCCTTCTTTGGATAAATCAACAGTAAGAACTGAAAAAAAAAACCAGAATATCACCAGCAGAGACAAAGTGTGCTCACTCTCTTTCATGAAGTTTTTTTGCAAAAATCTTGTTGGTGTAATAAAAGATACCATCTCCAATTGATTGAACTGAAAGGGAGGCACTGTGGCTGGCATGGGACACTTACTGAAGGTAAGCTCCTTGGTCCTCATGTGGGGCAGACAGTGGCTCCTTCCTGAGGTGAGGCAAGGCAGGGCTGGGGGCTGGCCCAGGCTCTTCCAGCTCTGTGGAACTGCTCCGCGGGATCCACCAGCTCCGGAGAAGTGCTCCACTTCCCAGCCCTGATGCCATGTGCCTCCTTGCTCCCCAAGGTGATACAGGGGTGTGGAACAGTTCCCTTAGCTGACGGAGCCCACACCCAGCCTTGTCCCCAGCCCTGACCCCTGCCTCACCTCACCTCACCTCAGAAAGGAGCTGCTTCCTGCCCTGCATGAGAAGTGAGGAGCTTAACTTTGGTAAGTGTCCCACGCTGGCCCTGGTGCCTCCACTGCACTCCATGCTCAGTTCCTCTGCAGGCAGGCGCGCAGCATTAAAAAGTTGGTGTGCAGCAAGATTTTTAATTGTGCGTGGCCGCACACAAGTGCAGCTTAGAGGGAACTTTTGTTCCTGCTAGGGCTGTGTGAAATGGCACCATTCCATTTTGACTTGCATTTCAAGGTTTTGATGGAACAGCGTTTTGACTGGAATTTTGTTTTGATTCAAAACTGCTGTTCTGTTTCATTTTGTCGAAAAAGTGATGCTGTTTCAAGGCTGTTTCGATGTTTTGTCCATAGTTTATAACGGGGAAGCTCGAAACAGCCACTCTCATCTGGCAGTCAGATGGAGGCCCAACCTTGGGAGGGCTGCGGGGGCTGTGCCAGTCCTCTCAGGGTTGTGGGCCCCCATCTGCCTGCCAGATGAGGGAGGGATGCCCCATCACTCAGTTCCCCTCCCCAGCACTGGGATAAATCAGGGAAGGGAACTGGAGCTGAGCTGAGCACTACCATCAGGCTGGGGAAAGGAACTCAGCCCAGCTGACCTGAGTTCCCCTCCCCAGCATGACCATCAAGCTTGTTCATTCATTTCCCCAGCCCCATTGTAGTGCTGGGGAGGGGAACTCAGCTCAGCTGGGCTGAGTTGCCTTCCCCAGCCTGGTGGTAGGGCTGGAAAGGGGAAATGAGCGATTGGGCTCAGTTCCCTTCTTCAGCCTAATTGCAGCACTGGAGAGGGGAACTGAGCCGGGGCTTAGTTCTCTTCCCCTGC
This sequence comes from Alligator sinensis, assembly GCF_000455745.1. NCBI lineage: Eukaryota > Metazoa > Chordata > Crocodylia > Alligatoridae > Alligator > Alligator sinensis. Next base: position 2,693,634 of record NW_005841993.1, read on the forward strand.
ACTGTGATCAGCTTTCTGCAGCCTGACCCAGGGAGGCAGGGAGGGCCAGGGTTGCACTTCCCAACTGGCTGAACCTGGAACTGCTGGGAGTGCAGCTCTGGTTCTCCCCTGTCTCTCACCACCTGGCTGCTGGCTGCTTTGAAATTCAAAACATTTTGAAACTATTGAAACATTTTTACTAACTTCATTTTGTTTTCAGGTTGTTTCAAAGCCCTTTCATTTTGATTTTGCTGTTTCAAGCTCAAAATGAGTCAAAACAGTGTTGAAATGAAACAGCTGATGAAATTTTGCACAACCCTAGTTCCTACCTCCCTGTTTGCTCCTGGGCTCCCTTCAGTTTACGGTGCCTCTGCATACCTAGGTCCACCACTACCAGGCCCCATGGTTGCCCAACAACTCCTCACTCCCCACCTCACCTCCCTAGAGGCTCTGACTCTAGTGGGAGGGTGATTGCAGGGGGGATGGCAATCAGTCTGTCAGGGCAGTGATCTGGGCAGTGAGAGGGATTGGCGTGGCAGGGGGAGACTCCAGGGGTGGAGAGGTTGATGGGGTGTGCAGTTTGAGTTGTGGGTGGGTTATCTGGGGGCAGGATGAGCAATCCAATTGAGTTGGAGGGGCCCTTCTCCCCTCCCGCCCCCCGCCTATAGACAGCCAGCAAGCAGGGCAGGCATAGGTCAGGGGACCCACAGCCCCTAGCCACACCCCTGCTCACCAGCCCTCTAACCCTTAACGTGCAACTGCTCACAGAACATACTAACTTTAACATAATCTAACATTCCTTAGAGTTAGCATGTGCTAATTGTAGAGTGTAATCTTCATCTTTGGCTCCACCCAGATTTTTCCATTGCTCAGTTTATTGGTACTTTGATTAGGTTTGGTTGCAGAAAAGCATAAACTTTGCCTGACCTTGAAGTGATGCAAACTTCAAAATGCTAAATACATTTCCTGTGCTTGTTGCCTTGTTCTTTGGCTGCTCAAACTTCATTCCTACATTTTCATGTATCAAATAGCCCTCCTTAAAGTTTCATGTCTTTTAGGAAAAAAAAAAGTATCATTCCTTCTAGTAAATGGGTTTGTTGTTGTGGTGGTTGTAGTATTCAGTCATCCGTTAGAGGTGGCTGCTTCACCACCAAGTAATTGATTTTTATTTACCTCATGTTCTAACATATTGGAATACACTATATGTTTATAACTTCCACTTACAGGAATTACGTGTGGGTCAACAACATGAACATTGAGATTAATAGACTCCTAGAACTGCTCCCTTAACAAATAATTAGCTCAGTCTTACTACTTCTCTTTACCTCAAACTTTTAAATTGCCCATTAATAACACAAAATTACTTTAGGTAGCTTTTTAAAAAGAAAAACACACACTTTAAAACAGCTCCAATATCCTGCCTTCTGGGATGGAAAATAGACAAATAGCAACTATTACACTTGAGTACAGGCAGTTTGTGAACCCAGTGATATCAAATGTGTTTCCTAGCATCTAAAAATTGAAACATTTATTCCTGAATGAAAATCATTTTACATTTGAATTCACTAATTCGCTGCTGACTATAATTTAAATGTTAACTTTTTATCATTTTCATAATAGATAAATGCAGAAGAACATTTGAGATAAAATGGACTCTCTTTTCTGCTCTCTGAGAGTTGTCAGGCTGAGCATATATTAAAATTTGTCCTTATAGGAAGCACGGATCAGGTAAAGTATGTTTTAAATTATGCGATAAAATACATTTTTGTGAGATTGATTTTTAATTTTTTTTTATCCCTTATTGAATAAAAACATATATATATTACCCTTGACCTCTTTAACAAATTATTTGCCTCATTTTTCTGAGCAGGGACTGGGACATCCCCCCAACCAGGATCCTGAACGGACCCAGGGGAGGTGCAGCCAGGCCCAGGGTCAGTGAGGAGCTAGACAGGGAACTTTGGGAGGGACTAGATGTGTTCAAATCAGCAGGTCTAGCCAATCTCCACCCCAGAGTACTGAGGGAATTGGCAGAGGTCATTGCATGACCCCTGGTACAGCTTTATGAGCGCTCATGGAGCTCTGGCGAAGTGCCAGAGGACTGGAAAAGGGCCAATGTGGTCCCCATTTTCAAAAAAGGGAGGAAGGAGGATCCAGGAAACTATAGGCCTGTTAGTCTTACCTCGGTCCTGGGAAAGCTCTTTGAGAACATTATCTAGTATCACATCTACGAGGGACCAGCAGGGGAGATTATGCTTAGGGGCAATCAAAAAGGGTTTATTAGAGGCAGATCCTGTCAGACCAAACTGGTTGCCTTCTATGACCAGGTCACAAAATCCTTGGATGCAGGTGTTGCAGTGGACATAGTCTTTCTAGACTTTAGGAAGGCCTTCAACACTGTCTTTCACTCCATTCTCATTATAAAATTAGGTGACTGTGGTGTTGATGCCTACACAGTCAGATGGGTCGCAAATTGGCTAGAGGGCCACACCCAGAGAATGGTGGTGGATGGGTCATTTTCGACCTGGAGGGATGTGGGCAGTGAGGTTCCCCAGGGCTCGGACCTACACTGTTCAATATCTTCATCGGTGACTTGGACAAGGGGATGAAAAGCACCTTGTTCAAGTTTGCAGATGACACTAAGTTGTGGGGAAAAGTGAGCATGCTAGAAGAGAGGGACAGGCTACAACTAGATCTGGATAGGTTACAGAGGTGGGCGGATGAGAATAGGATGAGTTTCAATATGGACAAGTGCAAGGTATTGCATCTGGGGAGGAAGAACCAGCAGCATACCTACAGGCTGGGGGACTCCCTTCTCATCAGCACAAAGGCAAAAAAGGAACATGGGCCTCCAATGTGAGGATGCAGTCAGGAAGGTTAACCACACCTTGTCAGGCATCCACAGATGCATCATGAGCAGGTCCAAGGAGGTAATCCTCCCCCTCTATGTGACATTGGTCAGGCTGCAGCTGGAGTACTGTGTCCAGTTTTTGGTGCCGCACTTCAGGAAGGATGTGGACAGCATTGAGAGGGTCCAAAAGAGAGCCACTTGCATGATCAGGGGGCAGCAGGGCAGGCTGTACGAGGAGAGGCTATGGGACCTGAACCTGTTCAGCCTCCACAAGAAAAGGCTGAGAGGGGATCTGGTGGATGTCTATAAACTTGCTAAGGGGGACCCTCAGGCATTGGGAGAGTCCCTGTTCCCCCAAGCACTACCAGAATAACAAGGAATAATGGCCATAAGTTGACTGAGAGTAGGTTCAGGCTAGACATCAGGAGGCACTACTTCACAGTCAGGGAGGCTAGGATCTGGAACCAACTTCCAAGGGAAGTGGTGCTCGCTCCTACCCTGGGGGTCTTCAAAAGGAGGCTAGACAATCACCTAGCCAGGGTCATTTTTCCTCAGCATTCTTTCCTGCCCCTGGCAGGGGGTTGGACTTGATGATATGCTAAGGTCCCTTCTGATCCTACCAAATATGCAACTGTGAAACTATGATATTTGTTGGGATACTATTTCCCTGAGGTTGTCTAAATGGACATTTCTTAATCATCTAAGTGGCATTTTGGGCACAAGTAACACTTTCATTCCCAGACATGCAATCCTGGGTGCAGGTCCTGGAAACAAAATGGAGAAGAAGATAGAGGTGGAGGATTACCCTTTTTTCTTAGCCCCAATAGCTGAATGGTGAGGGCAGTTCCCCGGGAAGGTGGATGTCACAATTTTAGGACTTTTCTTGCCCAGAGAAGGTGCAAAATTGCATATTTCTAACTCCTTTGGAAGCTAAACCACTGCTCCTTACACTTGATAGACATTCCATGAAATGCATAGGGAGTTTCTTTCTCATTGGGTGTGCCAACATGTGCAATTAATCTGACTGAATAAACTGTGGAGCAAGTTTCTCTGCAGTAAACTCCTCCCAGGCATAACATCTACACATGCAACCAAGAAAGCAGCAAATTGAGCCAGGAAGAAGTTTAGGACAGGACTGCTCCTGCCCTGCCCTGCAACATCCAGGGGGATCTCCAGGCTCTGGGTGCAGCTGCCCAGGTGCCAGTCACATGCTGGCAGGGGGCATAGAGGTCAGCCCCAGGATCTGGCTGGTGGTAGGAGTGTGGCCCAGGGTTGGGGTAGATATATGCAGGGATGCAGGAGATTTGCTGCTCATGGTGTAATATGCTCCTTCCCCAGCGGTCCCTGCACCAGCCCCCTGCAGGAGTCAGGGAGAGATGGAGCTGCTGGCCACAGTTGCCTGTGATTGATGGCCATCTTTAAAAAACAGCCCTGCATGCTGCTCCCAAGCAACCTGCTTTCCTGACCAAGAGTAGCATGCACAACATGGTGGCAGCAGATGGTGGCTCTGCCATTGCAGCCTCTATTCACTATGCCATGGCTGCTCCACCCCCAGCCCTGGAAGCAATGTCTACTGCCCCAGGCCCCAAGATCCTGCTCGCCACTGTGCTCACTCTGATGACCTGTCACAGGGACTGCCACCTGGCCCAGATCAGTCTCAGCCCTGGCAGGCCCACTGTGCAGCACAGCTTCCTGGCCTGGATCACTATGCTGTGCCAGGCCCCCTGCCCTCATGCGGTTGCTGCCCACACCCTGTGCTGCAGGGATGCCAGCAATGCACTCCTAGATGGCACCACCTGGGCCATCCATATACTCCTAGGCCTCCCGCTTCACTGTCTGTGGGCCCACCCAGCAAGCTAGGACTGGTGGCTGCACATCGTCCAGACTATGTGGGATGTTCAGAAGTGCCTAGAGTCCTTTTGGATGACCTAAGCCACCTTCCAGGACCTCTTTGAACACCTCTACCCACACCTACAGTGGCAAGATACTACTATGTGGTGGCATCTCCCCAGGGACACCTGACTGGCCACACTCCATGTGGGTGGAATTGCCCTAGTCCCTCCTTTCTCCCTTTCACAACAGTTGATTTCAGTTTTGTTTGGGCCAGCTTTAACCCATTTTGATTCAATATGCTTTACTAAACACAGAACACAAATCCCAAGTGTGCAGCCATTTGATTTTATGCATTAGGCAAGCAGAGGTAATATTTCTAAGGTATTACTCAAATGTAAAGAGCAAATGTCCTTTATATGCCTGCCTATACCTAAATCAATATCAATACATGGTAGATAGATTGGTATAGAAATGTATTTTTATCTGCTACATTTTTTATGTTCCTGCTGTATGAAAAAAAGAACTGGGAACTCAAAAAATGTCACTTCATTAGGTATTTTATTCAAAGAGAACTTACTTTTGTTCAGATTTCAGTGTGGAATTATTATTAATATAAGTCTTTTTTTAAAAAAGGAAGCAAATAACATAAATAGTAATTCACTTCTCATTCATATACACACACACTCAGATAGTGTGTGTGTATATGAATACCCCACTCTGAATCTTAAAGGTAATAAATGTAAAGCCATCAGATAACAGAAGTGGCAACAAATACCAATCTACCACACAGTCATATATATCTCAGATTTTTGCATGCATTCACAAAGATAGATCAGGAGCATTCTGCTCTCACCTTTGTATTCAATCTTCTTGCTGGGTATCAAATAAAAGAATAATTTTATCTGGGATTCAAGAGTATTCACATCTCTTATCCTTAACCTTCCTATTGTTGCTTTTTTTTTCTTACACTGTAATGTTATCAAGGCAAGACTAAACACGACTAGTTTTTAGGTGCTGTTTTAAACAAACACACAATAAAAAATACATTAGGTCATTTGATAGCTGCATGTTATTAGACAGGTCTGTTCTCATTTCTATGCATGCAACTTTCCCCAACCACATTTTCATGAAATAGAATATAGGAAACATAAGTTGCCCATTGAGAGACTCTGCCAGTTTTTTAGGAGACCTCACAGTTCTGTGCCACGGTTTTTCTTCCTCAAAACTTTCCTTTATGGTTTCAATTGCCAAAGAGACTGAAGAAAATAAAATACAGCAAAATCTCTTTTAAGAGGAAGGAGCTTGTTTAATGCTCAACAGCATTATATCCTTGGCGTTAAGCACTTGAAATCTTTCGGTTTTACTTTCTTCTTTGAAGGAGATTGCATATTTTACAGCCTACATTTCCATTTGATTAATTTCATGTATATTCTTCTGTGACAAGTCATGAGTCACTTAGGAGACTTCTTAAAGAAGTATTTTGGGTTGCTGCCATTTTAATAGTGGCTGTTAAGCACAAGTAGTGTTTAACATGACTCTAACTCTCACGGTTTATAATGCCAATCAAAACTCTTTAAAAATCTTCTTATTCGGGTCTGGTT